>NC_091295.1:58450440-58485440 GCF_038502225.1 Cherax quadricarinatus | reverse complement strand
ACATGAGTAAAAGGATATAAAAGCTATTACTTGGGTAACATAAAAATAGGTTGGACAAATATAGACTGGAAAGAGGCAGCTTGTTTCAGTGTTCACTCTCTGTAATGTGCTTTGTGTAGTATAACAGGAGAGACTATGTGATGGCAGGGTTTACTGTTTTCAGGAGGATTCTAGCTAAGACTTCGGAGATGGTGAAGCTGCCGTTGTTTTGTTTAACTGTATTTGAAACAGCGATCAGTGCTGATTCGAGGCACTTGCGTCTGCGAAAATTAGTGTCTTTGATCACTAATTGGGCGTCTCTGAATTTCATGAGATGATTGGTGGAATTTCGGTGTTGTACACAGGCGTTGTTCAAGTTATCGTTCCTACATGCGTAAATGTGTTCATTGAGGCGGGTGTCGAGGTTTCTTGCTGTTTCACCTATGTAAATCTTGTCAATTGTAAATTGGTGGTTTAGTCATTTAGAGAGAATGGATCAAAGTAGAATAACATGGAATGCATATAAATCTGTAGGGGAAGGAAGGAGGGGTAGGGGTCGTCCTCGAAAAGGTTGGAGGTAGGGGGGTGAAGGAGGTTTTGTGGGCTAGGGGCTTGGACTTCCAGCAAGCATGCGTGAGCGTGTTAGATAGGGGTGAATGGAGATGAATGGTATTTGCGACCTGACGAGCTGTTGGAGTGCGAGCAGGGTAATATTTAGTGAAAGGATTCAGGGAAATCGGTTATTTTTATATAGCCGGACTTTAGTACTGGAAATGGGAAGTACAATGCCTGCACTTTAAAGGAGGGGTTTGGGATATTGGTAGTTTGGAGGGATATGTTGTATATCTTTCTACGTATATGCTTCTAAGCTGTTGTGTTCTGCTCACCACTGCAAAGACAGTGATTATGTATGAGGTGAAAGTGTTGAATGATGATGAAAGTATTTTTGGGGGTATTTTCTTTCTTTTTGGGTCACCCCCTGCCTCGGTGGGAGATGGCCAACTTAAATATATATATATATATATATATATATATATATATATATATATATATATATATATATTATATATATATATATTTTCAACAAGTCGGCCGTCTCCCATCGAGGCAGGGTGACCCAAAAAAAGAAAGAAAATCCCCAAAAAGAAAATACTTTCATCATCATTCAACACTTTCACCACACTCGCACATTATCACTGTTTTTGCAGAGGTGCTCAGAATACAACAGTCTAGAAGCATACACATATAAAGATACACAACATATCCCTCCAAACTGCCAATATCCCAAACCCCTCCTTTAAAGTGCAGGCATTGTACTTCCCATTTCCAGGACTCAAGTCCGACTATATGAAAATAACCGGTTTCCCTGAATCCCTTCACTAAATATTACCCTGCTCACACTCCAACAGATCGTCAGGTCCCAAGTACCATTCGTCTCCATTCACTCCTATCTAACACGCTCACGCACGCTTGCTGGAAGTCCAAGCCCCTTACCCACAAAACCTCCTTTACCCCCTCTCTCCAACCCTTTCGAGGACGACCCCTACCCCGCCTTCCTTCCCCTATAGATTTATATGCTTTCCATGTCATTCTACTTTGATCCATTCTCTCTAAATGACCAAACCACCTCAACAACCCCTCTTCTGCCCTCTGACTAATACTTTTATTAACTCCACACCTTCTCCTAATTTCCACACTCCGAATTTTCTGCATAATATTTACACCACACATTGCCCTTAAACAGGACATCTCCACTGCCTCCAACCGTCTCCTCGCTGCTGCATTTACCACCCAAGCTTCAAAATATATCTTAGTCTCCAGCTTAATGTAGTTTGGGTTATCTTTTGAAAAGAGAGTGATACTAACTTTTGGCAACTATCCAGATGTGGTGGTACCCTGCAACTCTTATCAGTGCTACAACAACTGTTGTTCTGTTAGGCTATTCCTGCTATGGTGTTCTAAGAGTGAATATGACTTCACCAAATTCTTCCCTTCAATTCACGATTATTGTTGAAATTCGTGATGGATGTTACACACATGAAGTGTCTAAGTACTGTAGCTCTCAGAAAACATTCTGATTTGAGTATCAGACAGCTCACCGAAAATTTGAGCCTAGCAAAGTCAACTGTTGGTCGGATTCTAAAGACAGCTGATGACACCGGTGATTGTGGAGCACTGCATCAAAGATGTGGAAGAAAATGCAAGACAACACCTCATGATGACAAGGTTATCATAAGAAATACGTAGTGTGAAGGATCCCAAGAAAACCAGCAAAGATCTAAAGCGAGATTTGACTTCAGCTGGCCTATATGTTGATTCTTCAACTGATCGAAATTATTCAGTCCTAAGTTTCACAAGGTAAATAAGCCATATGAAGGCACTAACATTTCACGGATAGACCGTCTGAGTATTCGGGCCCTCACATCTACCCAAAATACATACATACACCCGGGTTGGCGAAGGTGGTTGGGAAGTACATCTTAATTGATAGATTTTCTCTTCAAGGAAGGTGTAGGTAGTTTATACTGTTAGTAAACTAATATTAGGATTATTGAGGCAACTGTAGGTATTAATAATGTAGACATAAGACCTTAATGTAGGTAGGAATAGGCCTTTAATATAGGCAAACACTAGGTTATATTAGAGAGAACTGTCAGCCCAAGCTTGAACGACGAGACATGGGGTTTTGAGACGCGAGTGCCTCCTTCTAAGACGGGACACCAACCTAGCAACACCGCCGTTAACAGCAGGGCGGCGTCCCCACGTGTCTACACATACTAGACCTGGGGAAATGTGGTGGAGGCACCTCGAAGCACTGTAGATGCCCTCCTCCATCAGGCCCATTACAGTAAGACAAGACCTCTCTTTCTTTCTCAGTATTCTGGGGAAAATTGCGAGCGAGTTGAACTGTGGGTCTTTGTGCAGTCAGATGTCCGTAAACCAGTATGTACCGGTGTCCCCTCTTCGTTTAAGCTTAGAAGCTAGTGTCACTTCCTGCATATACTAGGGGATACACACCCCCTTGGAATCAGGAATTTCTGAGGTGCAAACAGGTCACTAATACCGACTGAATATTGTAGGAATTGGGTTCCCGGCTGCACGTGGTGACTTGAAGGGGAAGTCCAGTGGGGCTAAGGCTTAAGGAGGTTGAAGACCGGGTGATATATTCTCCAACACCAAGTTAGTTAGTCCTCTATTCGTGCATGAAGGTGTGATTTCTTGCAACATCAGTTATTTTTGGAAATGTGTCATATAACCCACTTGTGAGGCTGAGGTACCAACTCAGAGCTCGGTGTCAACAGAGCTTGCTAGGGAAGACAACTCACATGGAGGTAGTCCAGATAAATTTCCACAGTGGTCCTTTGTAACACTGATGTGGAATAGCTAGGTTAAGTCAACATAGCTAGGCCACAGTTAGGAACCAGAGATTAACAAAGTTAGGTTAAGTTAGCACACCTAGGCCCAGAGATTTACACATAGGCTAGGCCAAGCTGACTATTCACAGAAATTATTTACAGTAATTTACAGGCAGGCCAGATAGGCTAGTTAAGCTCGTGAATTTAATTATTTATAGTGATTGCAAATAAGCCAGGGTAGGAAACTTGTGTGTTAATTACTTACAGTGGATTGGCCTCGCTTAGATTATGCTACACAGTTCTGGTCACTGTATTACAGAATGGATATAAATGCACTGGAAAACGTACAAAGAAGGATGACGAAGTTGATTCCATGTATCAGAAATCTTCCCTATGAGGACAGACTGAGGGCCCTGAATCTGCACTCTCTAGAAAGGCGTAAAATTAGGGAAGGATACGACTGAGATGTATAAATGGAAAACAGGAATAAATAAAGGGAATGTAATAGCGTGCTAAAAATATCTAGCCAAGACAGGACTCGTAACAATGGTTTCAAGTTGGAAAAATTCAGATTCGGGAAGAATATAGGAAAGCACTGGTTTGGTAATAGAGTTGTGGATGAGTGGAACAAACTCCCGAGTACTGTCATAGAAGCTAAAACGTAATGTAGTTTTAAAAATAGGTTAGATAAATACGTGGATGGGTGTGAGTTGGACTTGACTAACTTGTGCTAACAGGTTTGATGCTGTGCTCCTTCAAGTGGATGTGACCCGGTGTGGAAAATATAGGTATTTTCCAGAATCCGTTACACGCACCCCATCCCAAATTGGGTGAATGGGAGCATAAGAGGGGAGAGAGACGACACCTAGAGACAGGTGTCAGTTCTGTATATACTTAATTCTAAGAAGTAGCCTCATACTCCTAAGCTAATTATACACTACAATTACTACTACATATATTTAAGCTAAGTTCGAGACAGCCATTAGCTTACAGTAGCAATATGTCCCATACATCAATTACGCCTTAGGCACCCCAGCCTGGCAGTTTGAGTGCCGGTGGGTTGAGTCGACAATGGGCAGTCCCAAAAATCCTAGTGACCGAGACACAAATCCTCGGCCGTGGGCGGTAAATTACTAATCACTAATCGTGTAACTTACGTACCAGCCGGCGTGCAGGCACCCTCGGTAACAGGAGCAGGCAGCTGTGACGGACTCGCCAGGTGATTTCCGGCCTTCTACCTCCGCGGAAGTATTAGTGACCTTGAATATTCATCTGTGATCTGTATATCCGTGCGGGGATTGGCCACCCACAATCTGAGATTACCACCATCAGTTGCCATATACTGCCTACTGTGAGGAATAAGGTCATTACCCCACTGACTGAAATTGCCCTGGAGTGTGCGGAAGGCTTCAGTAGGGACTCACGGCTGAAACGAGGGATCACTAACCAAACTCAGCTATAACGCACAAACACTGCCTTAGTTCCTCACACCCGAACCTGACTAGGTAGTGTCAGTGGCTCAACCCAGTAGGTGACTTGGACTTGCCTCGAATGGGCCAGTAGGCCTACTGCAGTGTTCCTTCTTTCTAATGTTCTTAAGAAACTGATATGAGGGCTAGATACCTCGATGACGGTTGGACCAGATATAATCTCTCCATGGGTCCTGAGAGAGGGAGCAGAGGCAATGTGTGTACCACTAGCAACGATCTTCAACAAGCCTATCAAAAAAAGAAACTGCCAGTCTTGTAGAAGACAGTAAATGTAGTCCCAGTTTTTAAGAAAGGAGCCAGACAAAGAGAAGATGACCAGAAGAGTGGTGAAGCACCTAAAAGGAGTGGGTTCATGCATGACACAGCACAGTTTCAGGGATGGAAATCCTGTCACAAACTTTCTGAAATTCTACGACAAGGTAACGGAAGACAGGAGTGAGACGGATGGGTAGTCTGCATTTTCTTGGACTGTAAGAACGCTTCTGACACAGTAACGTATAAGAGACTGGTACAAAAGCTAGAGGAGTAAGCAGGAATAACTGGAAAATCAATGCAATGGATCGCATTATACCTGACAGGAACGAAACAACGAGTAATGGTTCGTGACGAGGTGTCGGAATGGGTGCATGCGAGGAGTGGAGTTCCACAAGGATCAGTCCTAGGGCTGGTGCTGTTTGATGCTCACGTGAATAACATGACGATATGGATAAAGTTAAAGGTATCCCTGCACCCTTGTATTCTCCTAATGAGGAGAATACAAACAGACGAGGACCAGGAAAAGCTACATATGAATCTGGACAGACTACAGGCCTGGTCTGACAAATAGCTTCTGGAGTTTAACCCCACCAAGTACAAAATTATGAAGCTTGGAGGACAAAGAAGACTGCAGACGGAGTAGAGGCTTGGGGGGCAAAGGCTGAAAACCTCATTCAAGGAGAACCTTGGAGTTCTTTTTGAGTGAGGTTTATCCCCCAAGGTGCACATCAACCAAATAACTGCTGCAGCAAATGCTCTTCTGGTAAATCTAAGAATAGCTTTTTGACATCTAAGGAGACATTTACGACATTGTATACAGTGAACGTCAGACCCATATTTGAGTATGCAGCACTAGTATGGAACTCACAAGACTAGTCCCAGAGCTAAGGTGTATGTCCTATGAGAAGAAGTTAACTCAAGGATCCATACATTTCAAGACACACAGAGGGCAAAATTCTAGGTCACCACCTTAAATGCTTGTTTTAAATTTCAGACCCACATACAAGAAATATCCAAGAGTCTCCAAAACAGTAGGTATCCTTTCTAAGATACGGTACTATGTACCCCAAACGGCACTTCTTGCTCTTTACCACTCTCTCATCTACCCTTATCTCACCTATGGTTTTTGTGCATGGGGCTCAACCAAAGCAAACCACCTTAAACCTTTAATAACCCAAGAAAAAGTTGCTATGCGATTGATTACCAACTCCTGCACCAGGCAACACACTCCACCGCTTTTTAAGAGCCTAAACTTGCTTAATATACAAAACATCCACACACATTATTGTGCCTACTACATACACAGAACATTATACTCCAATATTAACTGTCCTCTGAAACTCCTTGATAACTACAACAGAACACACAGACATAACACAAGGTACAAAACACTCTTTGATATCCCTCGTGTCCATCTTTCCCTATGCAAAAATGCTATGCACATAAAGAGCCCGAAGATGTGGATTCATTGCCTGAACATACAAAAGGGTCCCTGCCTGCCTGCACATCAATTACTTAGAAAACATATCACCCAAAAGTAACCAGACAACCACTATACTTTATCACCTCCCAGTAACTCAAAAATAATAAATAATTTAGGATTGCTCAATTATTTAAACTTTACTTCAAACTTAAAATTGTTTCAATTTCATTACTGTAAATAGTGCTAAATTGTAATACTGTAATTTTTTTATATATTTCATCTCATGTATAAATTCAGTTATTGTAAACCACTAGCTACCTCTGTTGTAATAAGAAAAACGATGTCTAATAAAAATTTACTACTCTCAATATCTCTAGTATTTAGTAGTGTGTAAGCATTAGGTTTACTCTGTCCGAAATGCCCCGGCATGTTAGTGACTTCCTTTGTACTTAACAATTCAAAATTGTAATCACATATTGTAAACATTGCAAAGAAATAAAATCTTTATCTTTAAAGCTTTAAGAGGTACGATAAGGATCTTGAAACTGGTAGTGTGTGGATCTAGTAGCGAGCAGCGAAGAGGCAGGGCCAGGAGCTATGACTCTACCCTTTCAATCACACACAGGTGAATGCATACATACTAGTACATACATATTTCTAACTTACGTTTTTCATTATATTTATCACTAAAACTGGTGTTTATAATAAAACAATAAAATTTTTTTTGTTCAAGTTGCTTGGCCGTCTTATCTTCGTCTACTATATGGCTGTCTCTGTTACTCCCCAACCTTCTCCATCTCGTCACACACTGACTGCAAGCATCATTAAGACATTAGTTTTTACCATGCCTTATCCAGTTCACACACCATTGACCAAAGTTGCTAAGTGATACCTGTAGCCAGTGAGGGACCTGTGAGACTGATAGGTGATACCTGCAACCAGTGGGACATGCTTTCTCAGGCCAAAAAAAAAAAAAAAAAAAAACACGACGAACAGGATCAATGGGTTCTGCTACGTGATTGTTACAACTGAAGCGTGTAAACAGCAGGCCATCAAACGAATGCTGCTGGAAGGCCAGAGGAAAGAGGCTGGATCTACATCTATCGTATTGGCTTCTCCGTTTCCAAGCAGCACCAGGAATAGCGAAGATGATGCAGAAAGGGGCTTGTGGAAGTTCTTCAATGTTCACGAGTCCATATCCTCCCAGACGACGCCGCCGCCGCAAGCCAGTAATAACTCGAGAACTCTCAGATGCTCTTGATCGAATAAAGTTCCTGACTAGTAGTTTGGCCACAACCTCTCGAAAGTGAATGGAGTATTCGGACTTACGTATCTCAGGACTCAGATCCTGAAGGTAAAATTCTGCCCCAGTGCTCCATTCGTCGTCCACTCTCATGGAAAGATGTTGACGGAAATCATTGGGAAAAATTTAGGGAAATGGACACATTTGCTACGTTTACTGGTACATATTCATTTAGGTTACGTTTCGCTTTATCAAGGTTGAATGTATAACACCTGACGTGCACCGTACATAAACTGAGGCTTGATAAAGCTCTCGGCGAGTGAAACATAGCCTAAATAAATATTCAAACGTTGCAGGTATGTTTATCTAAATTGATTGTCGGTTCATATACATCATTCAAATTCTTATTACGTGAAAGGAAGCATTGGACCGGCTTTCATTACTGGTCTCTGGGAATGCATGTTATCAGCTGCTTAGAGTCCCAAAGCTCTCAGCAGGGGACTATGAGCGGATGCCATAGACAAAGACGTTGATGAAAGAAATTGGAGAGTTTCGTCAGAATGCACTTAGATACCACTACCGCGAACACAGGAGCGATCAATGCTTCCCGTATTTTGCCAAAGTGGAATCTGGCAAAAGAAATGTTTTCATTTGGCTGGTCGTCATCACGTGCTGGAGACTGTCCTGGCAGTGGATTTTTCATCCTCCATGCGTCCTTCGAGTCTCAAGCTGCTCGAACAGTTTCAAGCAGTGGCTCTTCATCGATAAATCGTCCTTCATGACTACCAAGTAATACTAAGTAATATGCAGATCCGTGGATTGATGAGGTTATCAGTTTCTTGAATCTTCAGCAGGAGTGATGCGAATCTCTGGACGATTATCAGAGCTCCTGGAGATCATAGTTACTTTCCTGGGTTGAATTCCTCATCGCGAAATTAGGTTCCATGCACATGAAAGGTTGTACATTGCTTGCCGAATGGCAAAATGTATCTATTCATTCTGTTTTACTTATCCATATGTCGGTATTGTATACCATTAATATTATTCTACTCGTCCGATACATCATCACGGTACCTAGGTACAAAGTACACATGAGAGGGTTTCGGAGGTCAACGCCCCTGCGGCCCGGTCTGAGACCAGGCCTGTTGTGAATCAGGGTCTGACAACGAGGATGTTACTGGTGGCCGCACATAAACCGACGTACGAACCACAGTTCGACAGGTCAGGTACTGATTTTAGGTGCCTGTCCAGTGCCTTCTTGAAGACAGTCAGGGGTCTTTTGGTAATCCCCCTTATGCATGCTGAGAGGCAGTTAAATAGTCTTTGGCCCGTAACACTTACTGTGTTGTCTCTTAGTGTATCCTTGGCGCCCTTGGTTTTCATTGGGGAAGTGTTGCATCTCCTGTAGAGTCTTATGCTTTTTTCTTTTCCTGTGTAAGTTTGGTACTAATCCCTCTAGGATTTTCCAAGTGTATATTATCATCCATCTTTCTCGCCTGCGTTCCAGGGAATACAAATCAAGGGACTTCAACCGTTCCCAGTAATTTAGGTGCTTTATCGTACTGTGTACCGTGAAAATTCTTTGTTCATTCTCCAGGTCAATAATTTCGTCTGCCTTGAAGGGGACAGTTAGTGTACAGAGAACATCAGTTACAACATAAGTGCTCAACCACACACTATGAGAAAGAATGGATGTGAGAAGGACCTACGTAGCATGAAGCAAAATTTATTCCCAGAGGAATGGTGTACCAAAAAAGTTACTGTCACAGCAGATTATGTCTAGAATCAGCAGTAGTATCCACAACCGCTACAATAGGTCAAAACTCCAGATCATTCACACTGTGAGGTCTTAGCGAGACTTATTCTCCCTGCCAACACTTAATCTCACCTACTGAGCAGGTTACTCATGTGTGACTACATTCTCACCTCAGGTCCTTATCTATGTTACTGGTACATAATACCGACAAGTAGATAAATAAGACACATGTACAACGCCTGGGTATCTTTATTTTGAAGATGTCTCTTGATTCAGTGACTTGATCAATCTGATACAGAGGCAGAAGAATGGAATCTTATATACCAGAGCCAGAAGAGAGATGCTGCAGTTGAAGGCATCGTCACAGTGGAATTAGGTCATGCCCAAGAGTTAAGCGACAGGTTAGCACAAAGGTGTGGAAGATATCCTCTGTACTAAGATTTTCTTGACGTTGCTGTCTCGGGTGAGAAATATTATATTACTGCTATATAATGCCAATACGTTTACGATTAAAACACATGTTCAACACTTGTGTATCAATATTTTGAAGACATTTCGCCATCTAGTGGCTTCAATTCAGTAGAGAACAAATAAACTAGAGACAGTGGAAGATGAGATAATCAGTCTCTGAGCCTTGATAAGTGTTCGGGTGTTTAAACTCGTAAAGGGGTAATTTTCCAAACCATACTGCTAACCTCTGGTCCAGTTCTTTGGCATGATCCACTTACGTAACCTAGTGGCTTTTATCCACCTACGACGATGTCTTTAACTGCTGTACCTCTCTTCTGACTCCAGTACATAAGCGTCCATTCTCGGACCTCTGCTTCAAATTTCTCCAGGCTACGAGACTGAACACCTATCAAGACTGACACACTGACTACCTCATTTTCCATTATCTCTAGTTTACATGCTTTATATCGAATTTAAAATAGCCACTGAACGGTTAAATGTATTTAAAAAAAACCTCAGACGAGGAACATGTCTTATTCATCTATACTCGAGGACCACAATTAAGCACTTATACATGAATAGTATATACCCATAACTAGTAGTTATTCACTCAATAAAAGTCTCAAGTAGACGAAACGTCTTCTACCAAGTGAGTTTACAGGGCTAGGTGTTTGTGTTACAGACCTGGGTGGGTGTACTGCAAGCATGGGTGGGTGTGTTGCAGACCTGGGTGGGTGTGTTGCAGACATGGGTGAACTGCAAGCATGGGTGGGTGTGTTGCAGACCTGGGTGGGTGCGTTGCAGACATGGGTGGGTGTACTGCGAGCATGGGTGGGTGTGTTGCAGACCTGGGTGGGTGTGTTGCAGACCTAGGTGGGTATATTGCAAGCATGGGTGGGTGTGTTGCAGACCTGGGTGGGTGTATTGCAAGCATGGGTGGGTGTGTTGCAGGTCTGGGTGGGTGTGTTGCAGGCCTGGGTGGGAGTGGTGCAGACCTGGGTGGGAGTGTTGCAGACCTGGGTGGGTGTGTTGCAGATCTGGGTGTGTGTTGCAAGTCTGGGTGTGTTGCAGGCCTGGGAGGGTGTGTGTTACAGGCCTGGAAGGGTGTGTGTTACAGGCCTGGGTGGGTGTGTTACAGGCCTGGGTGGGTGTGTTACAGGCCTGGGTGGGTGTGTTGCAGTTCTAGGTGGGTGTGTTGCAGGCCTGGGTGGGTGTTGCAGGCCTGGGTGGGAGCGGTGCAGACCTGGGTGGGAGTGTTGTAGACCTGGGTGGGTGTGTTGCAGACCTGGGTGGGTGTGTTGCAGATCTGGGTGCGTGTTGCAAGTCTGGGAGGGTGTGTATTACAGGCCTGGGTGGGTGTGTTGCAGTTCTAGGTGGGTGTGTTGTAGGCCTGGGTGAGTGTTGCAGGTCTACGTGTGTTGCAGGCCTACATGTGTTGCAGACCTGCGTGGGTGTATTGCAGGCCTGGGTGAATGTGTTACAGACCTGGGCGGGTGTGTTGCAAACTTGGGTGGATGTGTTGTAGACGTGGGTGCGCGCGCTACAGGCCTGGGTGGGTGTTTTTCAGGCCTAGGTGAGTGTGATATAGGCCTGGGTGGGAGTTCTGCATGCCTAGGTGGGTGTATTGCAGGCCTGGACGAATGTGTTGCAGACTTGGGTGGGTGTGTTGCAGACATGAGTGGGTGTGTCGCAGGCCTGGGTGGGTGTGCTGCAGGCCTGGGCGAGTAGGTGTGTTGCAAACTTGGGTGGGTGTGTTGTAGACGTGGGTGCGCGCGCTACAGGCCTGGGTGGGTGTTTTTCAGGCCTAGATGAGTGTGATATATGCCTGGGTGGGAGTGCTGCATGCCTAGGTGGGTGTATTGCAGGCCTGGACGAATGTGTTGCAGACTTGGGTGGGTGTGTTGCAGACATGAGTGGGTGTGTTACAGGCCTGGGTGAATGTGTTACAAACTTTGGTGGGTGTGTTGCAGACGTGGGTGGGTGTGTTACAGACGTGAGTGTGCGCTACAGGCCTGGGTGTGTGCGCGCCTGGGTGGGTGTGATGCAGGCCTGGGTGGGTGTGATGCAGGCCTGGGTGGGTGTGTTGCAGGCCTGGATGGGTGTGTTGCAGGCTTGGATGGGTGTGCTGCAGGCCTGGATGGGTGTGCTGCTGGCCTGGGTGGGTGTGTCGCAGGCCTGGGTGGGTGTGTCGCAGGCCTGGGTGGGTGTGTTGCAGGCCTAGGTGTGTGTGTTGCAGGCCTGGGCGGGTAGGTGTGTTGCAGGCATGGGTGTGTTGCAGGCTTCGTGGGCGTATTGCAGGCCTGGGTGAATGTGTTACAAACTTTGGTGGGTGTGTTACAGACGTGAGTGTGTGCGCCTGGGTGGGTGTGATGCAGGCCTTGCTGGGTGTGTTGCAGGCCTGGATGGGTGTGTTGCAGGTCTGGATGGGTGTGTTGCAGGTCTGGATGGGTGTGTTGCAGGCCTGGATGGGTGTGCTGCAGCGGGCAACTCCAGAAGTGATATTTTACAGAGGCGTCACTCGGGGCGTTGCCTTTGAAATTTGTGTTGGTCTCTGAGGTCACAATGGTGGCTTTCATCATGGTCCAGGACCCACCCCTCAGGCACCAAGACCTGCCCACCCCTCACCAGGACCTATCCACGGTCACCTCGCTCCCTGCAACCATCATGGTCCTGGACCAGCCCACAGTCCCGTCACTACCTCACCCATCATGATCCTGGACCAGCCCACAGTCATCTTTCTCCCTCAGCCACCATGGTCCTGGACCAGCCCACAGTCACTTCCCTACCTCGACCATCATGGTCCTGGACCAGCCCACAGTCATCTCTCCCTCTCAGCCATCATGGTCCTGGACCAGCCCACAGTCACTTCACTACCTCACCCATCATGGTCCTGGACCAACCCACACTCCATCACCCACACTCCTCCATTACCCTCCCCACGTCTCCTAAATATCCACACAGTGTGATGTCAGCATCTGGGCTCAAAGAGAGTAGACCTGCGCTCTTTTAAAGTTTGTTATCCACGTTGATAAACGTATTAAAACGAAATATACTGAAGGTCCTTACTGGCACTCTGTTTCCCATTTACTGTGGCCCTCTGTCACTGTTGCTTCCGCCAGCCATCAATGCAATTACATGCCACTAGTACAACATAAGGATGTTGAAAATGGTATAAAATACCGATAAGATTATGAATATGACATATGTGCAACAGTTGAGTATCTTTATTGTTGAACTTTTCGCCTACATAGTAGTTTTCGGTCAAATACAGAGGCAGCAGGTGTAGCAACGAAGTAAAGATGATGTAAAGATGAGGTGGTTAGTTCCATGGTGTGGAACTAACGTTCCACACCATGGAGCTGAACTCTTCTCCAACTGTTACATACGTGTCTTACTCATCTACATGAGGATATTTACATTCTGAGCGGTTTTGTGATTTTTTTTGTCACATTCTCAAGTTAGAGCGCCTGAGACTGGGATTGACAGAATAACGAATGAGCTTGGAATTTAATTCTCTTTCAAACGCGATAAATTGTGTGCTAAGAAATCACTTGTTACAAAGTGTTCAAGTGTGAGGCGAAGATTCCACCCCAGACCAAGTTTGCGATTCCAGTAAGATGCGAGGATTCCAACTCGTTTGTTAATAAACTCACTAAGTGGGGTTTATGTCATTTTATTGAGATGACGTTTCGTCCACCAAGGACGTTATCGAGTCTCGCAAAGATAGAGACCATATATGTGGTGGAGAGAAACGAGGTGTAGAGACAGGCGTGCGGTGTCACCGACAGTGATGTGTTCAGCTAAACATTAACTTGTAAGTTTAAAGTTGACTGAGTATACCGACTTCAGTATTGTTTTATATAGCATATGTAACATGAATGTTGTATACAGTGAGTAGTAGTTTAGCCACTCTTTCTAAAATCAGGAACGAAGTTGATTTGTGTGTAACGGTGTTAGTCGTGGCAATCAGAGCTGATTTCAAGCACAGCAGATTCTTGGAGTCTGTTTCCTTGATAACCAGTTAGGCAGTAAGCAAGTTCATCAGAGGTTTCTCTATGTTGCGGTAACACCCTTAACCTTATTAACAACAAACTGGGTAGAGCCTTCAATAAAAAATACCGCTACGCTATCTCAACACGGCAGAACAAAGCGTGAGATTATTGGTTTCTTCCTAATGTCTCGCAGAATTTGTTCACCACCTATATTCCTAGAAGAATGCGAGTACATTAATGAAATATCTTCCTTGAACTTTGCCATCCACAACATTTCATCAAAAAAGCAGGGCAAGAGCAGAGAAGATACTATACAATGCCAGACACGATTCCAACATAAATAACAAAAAAAGGCACAATACCATGACTGGAACAATACACAAATAACCCTTACATAGAAGAGAGGAGCTTACGACGACGTTTCGGTCCGACTTGGACCATTTACAAAGTCACACTAACGAAAAGAAGAGGAGGGAGTATATACAGGCCAGCAGACAGGGACGGGACAAGAGAGGTAAATGGTCCAAGTCGGACCGAAACGTCATCGTAAGCTCCTCTCTTCTATGTGCGGGTTGTTTGTGTACGATTCCAACACCTGCAGATACATAGTTCTACCTGACAATACAAGCAATAACCTCTCGAAGTCCTTAACCAAAACCAGCATCAGAGTAGCCACTATGGCCTCCAACACCATAAAAGTTAAAATGAAAACTGCAACCAAAGTCAAAGTCACTGCTGATGTCTAAATGATATACTGTGGAGGATGTGACAGGTTTAACGTAGGTGAAACTTCTAGGAACCTGAACATAAGGACCAGCGAACACAGTTGTCTGCCAGAGAGATGGCACGAACACCACCTGTACTATTTGAAGCGTCTTAGACCAACGACCAGCACATAATCGACGTATCTCAGTCTTGCTACCTCCCTTTTAACCTCTTCTCCAAGTGCACCGTGTGTAGGCTGGCCATGACACTTCTCAATAGTGTACCCATGGCAATAGCCAATGACTGCTTGTACATAGAGCTCTCAAATGAAAAGTAATTAAAGTTAACACAGCCAATCATTTCGAGGAAATCTTTGGCAGAAATCGAGAAGCTAAGAGTCATGTGTTTTTCGGCGAAAGTCAACGACTTGTGTAACAGTCACTTTTGTAAATAATAATGTGACGTCCAAGTTACAGTTTCTTGCTTCTGATGCATGTGTCTCTTATCCTGTTAATGAGATACCTGAGTGTCTAAGTCGTGAGCTGAGCCGTGCTGAAAGTTCCGCGAGGAGCTGTGTGAGGTGTTTTGTCCAAAGATCTGCTAACTGGTGTGGAGAGCTACCTAAGCCCCAGGTTATGAATTTCCTGGATATATCTGACTTGTGCACCTTAGGCAGTCTATTCATGTGTGCTGGTAAGAGTGTATGGTATCCTGCAGGAGACGTTTGCCTAGTTCAGTTCCCTTCTGAACAGAACAGATCTCATGAAAAAAAATTGGTTAGTTGTTCGTAAATATATACACAGATGGGTAAAGATTCGCAAGCTTCTCTTTCTTTTAATATCCTATTAATCTTCTGTTCCTAGTCTCTTTTTTTACCTTAGTCTACAGTGCTGATGCTTACGGTGTGACCACTGGCCAGATCTTTTAAGGTTGTACTTGCGAGAGATGGACGTCGTGGGAGTTTCAAAAATGGATGTTGTGATTAGGCTTTGTGTTGAGCCTTTCTAAAATTGCTTTCCCCGAACCTGTAATTTTTGGTTATGTTATTTAAGTAAATTTTTTTTGTGTGTGTTCCAGCAGATTATTTTACTTCTAGGCTGAATACTTCTTGCTCACTGGTAGACAGGATGTGATGGAAGATGTTAACAATGTGAACTAAGGCACGAGTACATGCCCATTATTAGGATATTTTAATGAAGAAACGTTTCACTACGAATGGATTCTTCAGTCCTACAGAAACAGCAGGTACAGGTAGGTTCGCCAGGACATCCTGGCCCAGACTTTCTCAATGAGGTAACCCGGCCCTGACTCCCCCCCCGTAGGGGAAGTGCTACAGAAACAGTCACAGGCGGAGTTTATATAGTGGTAGAGGTGAAGTGAGGTGAAGTGGGAAGAGGCGAGACCAGTACAGCTGTGAGGCAAGGGAAAGAGGGACCTCGCTGGCTACACTCTGTAGATCATGTATTAGTCACTACACTTGGGTTACTCGACGTAACTGCCATACTATCACAGCTCAACTCCGTGTAGCCTTCTATTAAATTTACTGTGGCGAAGGAACAAGACTAATAGCTTCCCGTTGTTAATGTAATACACCTCAAGAACGGGGATAAACTTTCCTTCAAGCTTTACAGAAAACCAACTAATAAAGACGGCTTGCTGCATTATTTTTCGCCCCACGAAGCCAGGACTGAGAGAGAAGCGATCGTCTCTTTTTTACCTCAGAGCATACGGGATTTCCAGCCCTGATTTTCTCGAAGATGAATGCTTATATTCATCAGTTTCCATCCCAATTTATTAATGATTGCAAAAGGAGAACAGTGCGAATTATTCCTGGTCTAGGAAGGAACGCTCGCCTAGCAGATTCCTTGTTTGGTCAAGTAGCTACCAACATCACCAGCACACTCGTCAGGAGCAACGTTAAGGTTGCCACCATTACGGCCACTACAATAAAAGTCTTAGTCAAGAAGAAAGCCATTACCTAAATAGACTGTAAAGCAAGTGCATACGCGATCCGATTGCAAGAAATTTTATGTTGGAGAAACATCTCAAAGCTGGAAAAAACGTACAAGAGCAGCAGAATGCATGTAGTAGGGGTGACTATTACAATGCCTGCGTCTTCCATCGTACTACTCTCAACCATCTTATGAAATTTAACGAGGTCAAACTCTCTATCAGGGAAGAAAAAATAACCAGACTACGATATGTGGAAAGTGTTTTGACTGCATCCACCAACACTGTTGCCCAGAACACTAGCACTAGAAATATTACTAGTATTATTACTAAGACATATTAATGATATACAAAATCGATAAGTTGATGAACAAGATATTTATGCAACACATGGGTATTTTTACTGTGGAGACGTTTTGCCAATCAGTGGATTTATCAATCCAATACAGAGAATAACACCGGAGATGGTGGAAGATATATATATATATATATATATATATATATATATATATATATATATATATATATATATATATATATATATATATAAATTGAACATAAGAAAGAAAGAACACTGCGACAGGCCTACTGCCCCCTGCGGAGCAGGGCCATGTCCCCCCCCCCCCCGGAGTAGACCAATGACCCCTGCCCCCCGGATTTGTCCAATGACCCACCCAGTCTGGTCACCTCCACTCAAGGATGGAGCACGGCACCAGACCCAGCAGCACAAGCTAGTCAGGTCCAACTCTCACCCATCCACACCCACTCATGTATTTATCTAACCTATTTTTAAAACTACACAACGTTTTAGCCTCAATAACTGTACTCGGGAGTTTGTTCCACTCATCCACGACTCTATTACCAAACCAGTGCTTTCCTATATCCTTCCTGAATCTGATTTTTTCCAACTTGAAACTATTGCTGCGAGTCCTGTCTTGGTTGGAAATTTTCAGCACGCTATTTACATCCCCTTTATTTATTCCTGTTTTCCATTTATACACCTCGATCATATTCCCCCTTATTCTACGCCTTTCGAAAGAGTGCAGATTCAGGGCCCTCAGACTATCCTCATATGGAAGATTTCTGATACACGGGATCATCTTTGTCATCCTCCTCTGTACGTTTTCAAGTGCATTTATATCCATTCTGTAATACGGTGACCAGAACTGAGCAGCATAGTCTAAATGAGGCCTAACCAAGGATATATAAAGTTGAAGAACAACCTGAGGACTTCTATTATACTTCTAAATATGAAGCCAAGAATTCTGTTAGCTTTATTGCGAACACTAATGCACTGTTGTCTTGGTTTTAGATTACTGCTAACCAGAACTCCTAAATCCTTTTCGCAATCAGTAGTATTAAGATAAACATCATTTAGTTTATATGTGGCATGGTTATTTAACTGTCCAACATTTAGAACTTTGCATTTGTCAATACTGAACTGCATCTGCCACTTCTCCGACCATTGCATCAGTCTATTCAAATCATCCTGGAGTGCTCTAGTGTCCTCATTAGAATGAATTGGACGGCCTATTTGGGTGTCATCAGCAAATTTGCTTATGTCGCTATTTATTCCCTCATCTATGTCGTTTAAGTAAATTGTGAACAACGGGCCCAACACTGACCCCTGAGGAACACCGCTTGTGATGTGCCCCCATTCTGAGTTCTCCCCATTTATGCAAACTCTCTGCTGCTTATTTGTCAGCCATGCCTCTACCCAGAAAAAAAATTTCTCCTATTCCGTGTGCCTTAAGTTTCCTCAATAGCCTCTGATGTGGAACTCTATCGAAAGCCTTACTGAAGTCCATATACACAATATCATATTCATTACCATGATCTACCACCTCAAACACCTTAGTGAAAAAAGTTAATAAATTCGTAAGACAGGAACGCCCCTTTGTAAAACCGTGTTGAGATTCATTAATCAATCTGTGCCTGTCAAGATGGTTACGAATTGCTTGCTTAGCGCTTCTTTTTGATTATAATAATAATAATAATACGAATTGCTTCGAAAATTATTGATTCCATAAATTTTCCCACTATGGAGGTAAGGCTTATTGGTCTATAGTTCGAAGCCAAGGACCTGTCACCTGCTTTGTAAATAGGTATTGCATTTGCCATTTTCCACTTATCAGGCACTATGCCAATTTGTAGTGATATGTTGAAAAGATTAGCCAAAGGTATGCTAAGTTCCTCTTTACATTCCTTTAACACCCTTGCAAACAGTTCATCAGGGCCTGGGGATTTGCTAGGTTTTAGTTTCTCTATTTGTCTGAGGACCATGTCACTAGTTGCCGCAATCGTACATAGTTTATTATCCTGTTCTACATAATCTATTATTTCAGGAATATCGCTAGTATTTTCCTGGGTGAAAACTGAGAGGAAGTAGGCATTGAGAATTTCACACATATCCTTATCACTGTCAGTGATCTGACCAGAGTTACTCTTAAGTGGGCCAATCTTGTCCCTAATCTTACTTCTGTATACCTGAAAGAACCCTTTTGGGTTAGTCTTTGAACCCCTTGTGACCTTAGCCTCATAATCCCTTTTTGCTTTTCTTATTACTTTCTTTATTTCTCTCTTTAATTGAATATATTGATTTCTTAACTACCCATCCCCTCTTTTGATGCGCCAATATATGCCTCTCTTTTGACCAATGAGATGTTTTAATCTATTGTTCATCCATTTGGGATTATTTTTGTTAGATCTAATTTCCCTACTCGGAACAAAAGTTGTCTGGGCAGCTAGAACGTCATATTGGCAACCAAGATCACCTACCTGACCCATAGTCAGGACATCCCATATATATATAATGTCGTGCGGAATATGTAAAACTGGTCAATTAGCAAGAACTAATTTAAAATTAAGTCCTTTCTAAAATTTTCTCTTATATGTTTAAAGATATATTTTTTTCATTAATGTTAATGTAAAAAATTATAATTTTGCTCCAAAAGAATCTTAGAAAACTTACCTAACCTTATTATAACAAGAACAATTTATTTTAGCCTAACCCAACTAAATATATTTTAGATTTGTTTACAGTAATTTAATACTAAACAAACACAATGAAATATATTTTTTCCGTTAGGTTCAGAAAGATTTTGGCGAAATTATTGCATACACAAATTTCCGCTTGTCGTATATAGCAAGATGAGCGTTGCTATTTAGGCCAAGATCGCAAGTTCTGCCTATTCGGCACGATATTATATATATATATATATATATATATATATATATATATATATATATATATATATATATATATATATATATATATATATATATATATATATATATATATATATATATATAAATAATGTGCCGAATATGTAAAACTGGTCAATTAGCAAGAACTCATTTAAAATTAAGTCCTTTCTAAAATTTTCTCTTATACGTTTAAAGATATATTTTTTTCATTAATGTTAATGAACAAAATTTTAATTGTGTACCGAAAGAATCTTAGAAAACTTACCTAACCTTATTATAACAAGAGCAATTTATTTTAGCATAACCCAACTGAATATATTTTAAAAACTTTTACAATAATTTAGTACTAAAGAAACACAATCAAATATATTTCTTTCGTTAGCTTCAGAATGATTTTGGCGAAATTATTGCATACACAAATTTTCACTTGTCCTATATGGCAAGATGAGCGTTGCTATTTAAGCCAAGATCGCAAGTTCTGCCTATTCGGCACGACATTTTATATATATATATATATATATATATATATATATATATATATATATATATATATATATATATATGTGTATATAAAAATGTGTGTGTGAGGTGATCAGTCCCTCAGCCTTGATGAAGCTACTGGAGACGGTGGAAGACAAGCTATTACTTCCGGTCTTCGTCTCTCTCCACTCGATTAATAAAGCCACTGGTTGGAGGAACATCACGATAAGGATACCCAAGTGCTGCACATATGTCTTCTTCATTCATTACCGATACATTTTAGAGAGACTAACAAGTGGCAAATATTTGGAAAACTTTTTTCGACAAGTGACTAAAATATTACATTACAATGAGCATCTTCACAGAGAGGAGGCAGTTACCTTTGGCAGTCGAGAGCAGACATCACGCTAGAGCTTACAAGCAGACTAGAGAAGAAAACAGTAGACAAGATATTACAACCCAGGAGTCCCAAAGGCCTGTTATCCTGGGTGTAAAGGGAGCAAAATAAACACAGCAGAAAAACTTTTGACTTATATTCTCCTTCAATTTAGAACAGAAGTATGTACACTATATACACGATGTACAACAATAGGTATTAGTGCACTCCACAGTAAGCAAGGCAGAATAGAAGCCACTAGAGAGCAGACCGTGCTTCAACCAGCTCTAGAATGGGAATGACAAGGGCAGACAGGCGAGTGGTACCCACATCACCTCTGCGATTGCCAAAACCATCTCCTCATTGGCTGGAACCTGGGTACTGATTGAACGACGGGGCCCCATCGTTAACCTTTAGCACCTGGTTCGCTGGTTGGGGGGGGAGAGCCTGTAAATGAGGGTGCGTACATGCGCCGAATAAAGGTTACGTACTCTTTGCATGCCACACAAGACTAGACAGCATCAGAAAATAGCTTATAACACAGACAAAACTACATGGTATTAGACTAGAACAGCCATCGGACTAAATCAGACAACTGCAGACAACAACAAGAGAAGGCGACATCCCAGGAGCTGTGGCTTAACAAGAAGCAACAATATCCTGGCTGGCACTACACACACGGATATTGTAGCAGCATCTTGAGGACTCAGGGACCAAAGAATAGGAGAGAGAGAGAGAGAGAGAGAGAGAGAGAGAGAGAGAGAGAATCACTAGAAGTAATGCAGATTTTAATACGGTATCTGCTGAGAAAACTAAAATAATAGCAAGTTGGTATAATAAAGAAGAGAAAGGATATACACTGTTAGCGCCGCTTTATTAGGTACGCCCTTCTAGTACAGCCTGAATTTTTTGTCATGGATTCAACAAGGTGCTGGAAACATTCTTAGATATACTGGTTCGTGTTGACGTGATAGCATCAGGTAGATGCTGCAGATCTTCTCGGCTCCACATTAATGCTGTGAATCTCCCACTCTGCCATATCTCAAAGATTTACGCCAAATTCTGACCCTATCATCTGCATGTCGCAGCAGAAATCGCGATTCAGCAGACCAGGCGACGTTTTTCTAATTTTCAAAGGTCCGTTTTGGTGAACCTGTGCCCACTGTAGCCTCAGTTTCTTGTTCTTAGTTGACAGTAGAACTCAATGTGGTCTTCTGCTGCTGTAGGCCATTCACATCAAGGTTTGACGTGTTGTATTCAGAGATGATCTGCACACCACTGTTGTAATGCATGGTTGAGTTATTGTCGCCTTCCTGTCAGCTGAAATCAGTCTAACCATTCTTCTCTGACCTATCTCATTAATAAGGCATTTTCATCCACAGAACTGCCACTCACTGGATGTTTTGTGTTTTTCACACCATTTTCTGCAAACTCGAAACTGTTGCACATGAAAATCCCAGGAGATCAACAGTTTCTGAGATTCTCAAACCTTCCCGTTTGGCACCAACAATCATTCCATGGTGAAAGTCACTTAGATCATTTCTTCTCCATTTTGATGTTCTGTCTGAACAACAACTAAACCACTTTACCGTGTCTGCATGCTTTTAGGAACTGAGTTGCTGTCACATGACTGGCTGATAGAAATTTGTATTAAAGAACAGGTTTACCTAATATAGTGGCCACTGAGTGTAGATCAGGAATTGGTAAAGAATAGCAGAATAAAACTCGAACAAAGAATTAACAGGTCTTCACATGAGAAGATAACCGTCAAACTGGCTCCTTAAACTACTCGGCTAAAGATACTTTTTAACATTAGGTGGCCTGCATGATTATAACTCAGTGTGTGCCCACAGTTAGGAGAAACATAGCTCGCAATCCTGAAGGTCACCTAAGGTCTGAGTTATCTGTGGCCGTCTTCCATAGGGGCAGTGTGACCCAAAAAAGAAAAAAACACTTTCACCATCATTCACTCCATCACTGTCTTGCCAGAAGGGCTCCGATACTTCAGTTAAAAACTTTAAATATCCCCACCCCATCCTTTAGAGTGCAGCAACGGTACTGGACTCGGGTCCAGCAAACCAGTTTCCCTGAATCCCTTCATGCATGTTTCTTATGTTTATTAATAAATACAGGAGAAGTGGTTATGAGCTCCTTGCTCACGGCATTTTAGTTGCCTTATATGTTACACGTGGCTAAGGAGGGAAGGATTCTTTTCCATTTACCCTTCGAGAAAGTAAAATAACTAAGAACATTAAGAAAATAGAAGAAAACTTCGACTGTGTATACATAAACGTGAACATGCATGTGCAATGTTACCTAATCGTAAGTAGCAAGATATCCCTGTTATCTTGTATGTTTATGACACACACACAATATATATACATAATGTTGTACCGAATATATAAATTTTAATAAAAAATGAAGCCCGAATATGTAAAACATGCGATTTTGGCTTAAACAGCAACGCACTTCTTGCCGAACAGGGCAAGCGGAAATTTGTGTATGCATTAATATCGCAAAAATCATTCTGAACCTGACGAAAAAAATATATTTCATTGTGTATAATAAATTATTGTAAACTTGTATAAAATATGTTTAGTTGGATTAGGCTAAATTAAATTGAGCTTTACATGTATAAGAGAAAATTTTAGAAATGACTTAATTTTAAATGAGTTCTTGCTAACTGACCAGTTTTACCTACTCGGCACGACATATTTTTATTTTATTAACACATCGGCCGATTCCCACCAACGCAAGGTGGACCGAAAAGGAAAAACTTTCATCATTCACTCCATCACTGTCTTGCCAGAGGGGTGCTTTACACTACAGTTATAAAACTGCAACATTAACACCCCTCCTTCAGAGTGCAGACACTGTACTTCCCATCTCCAGGACTCAAGTCCGGCCTGCCGGTTTCCCTGAATCCCTTCACTAAATATTACTTTGCTCACACTCCAACAGCACGTCAAGTATTAAAAATTATTTGTCTCCATTCACTCCTATCAAATACGCTCATGCACGCTTGCTGGAAGTCCAAGCCCCTCGCACACAAAACCTCCTTTACCCCCTGCCTCCAACCCTTCCTAGGCCGACCTCTACCCCGCCTTCCCTCCACTACAGATTTATACACTCTAGAAGTCATTCGGTTTTGTTCCATTCTCTCTACATGTTCGAACCACCTGTTGCAACCCCTGTATGGGTTGCAATGATTAATATGTATGTATATATATATATATATATATATATATATATATATATATATATATATATATATATATATAATTATTACCTTTTCATATAATTTTATATTGCTTGTATTTGCGATAATAGCTAAATCGTAAATGTATTGCTTTATATTGTTGTTCGGCTTATCAGTCGTTTTATTGTTCAAGCAGACTGTTCTGACTGCCAGTTGGTCAAGAAGTTAGTTTATGAGAGGACTTTGTCAGTCACTTGTTTAAGTCTAGTCGAGTCTTGAGACACAGCGAAATACTTGGAGCACTTACACAGATACACACAAACTTACTTGTACATATTTGTAATATCTTATTAAATGTTAATGTACCTGACGGTACTTAAGAATTATAAATGTGATATGTGCTTTTAACACAATACTATTGTATACGAGAGAAGTGATTATTATTATTATTAATTTGTTTGAATTGATTAATTTAATTTGATGATATACCTCTAGACTTAATAAATTTATTAAATTTTAATTTCTCTAGTTAGTAGCCTACTAGTTGTAATCCTGAAGCACTATTGAATCATACTGAATTCTAATGGATAATTGGACAAGGATACTGACTACTTGTTACGAAAACCCAGTAACAGGCTGGATGCTAGAAGGGCAGTCCTTTCTAATATTCACTGGAGATCTCTAAGCTTTTAGAATCGCGTTTTTTGTAACAAATGGGGGCCTGTCCGGGAGGCTCTTGATCCAAGGTGTTGGAGAAATTGTCCAGTTTGACATACTAGTAACTCTATGATCAAACACTTTGAGTACTTTCCTAATCTGAAGACTTCGAGTTTAGTCTTGTACAACATACCAGGTGGATGTATGTACTTGACTGAGTCTCTTGATCCAAGGAGATGGAAATACTGTTAATGAGTTCTAGCTCTAAGACAGCTAGCACTAAAATTCCTATCAGGATTATAGTTTCCCATAATCACTCTCTCGTAGTACACTTATTTTCGTGATGTATGCCAAAGTGAAACAGTTAATTGATACTCTGACTTCGTCTGAGTTGAGTACATTAAAACTTCAGACGTGTTGGCTAGTAGCCAAATATCTCGGTGTGACGCATAACAGGAATTACACCGCAGAAACTGTCAGATTGTTAATTAAAGATATATTGTTTCCTGCTCATACAGAAATGTCTGATTATGATTCAGATTCAGAAAGCCTAGTGTCACAATTAGGAAGTATGACTATTTGATGACGTAGAAGAAAGAGCAACTACGGCAGAAGTGTCTGAGCCTAGTGAACCTCCGCTCACGCCTTCCCGCCTCACTGACACAATAGTACAGAGTATAGCTGGTAGTATGACTGAGCCTCATACTAGTGCTGTGTATGTTACCCCTGTATCTACTTATCCTAGACCAGATCTAGACTCTCTAGAGACGGCTGGACGAGGTGCCCGACCAAAGGAACGTCCAGGCCACGTTAGATTCCTTACTCCTCCATTACCCACTGGTCCTATCTCTCAGGAACAGTTTGAGAGGTTTGAACACCTCATTATGTTGCAGACTGCACAAATAGAGGCACAGAGGAAATTGAACGAAGAAGATTTCCAGAGAGAAAATGTTCGTCTTGGAAGACAACAGACTGATAGATCACAGGACACATTTAATGTGCAGAAAGCTGCATCCATGGTTCCTAAGTTTTTTGAGAGTGACTTAGACACCTATTTTGATGTGTTTGAGAACCAGGCACGTGCTATGAACTGGCCACGTAAGCACTGGGCTACCTTGTTGCACGCAGCTTTGACAGGAAGAGCTCAAACTTGTACTGCTACTTTACCATTTGCCAAGTACATTAGTTATGATGCTGTCAAACAAACTATTCTAGAGACATATAACTTGTTACCTGTAAGTTATCAACGTGCATTTCGTACGTTACAACGACGACAAGATCAAACTTGTGTAGAGTTTGCTCGTGAGAAAAAAGTTGCATTTGAGAGATGGTCTAGAGCTGCGAAATGTAACAGCTACGACAGCCTTGTTCAGTTGTTACTTCACGAAGAGTTTAACAACTGTATGTCTGCTGATATACAAGAATATCTGATCGATCATACTACCTCGGATATTCTGGAAACTGCAGCATTAGCAGACAATTACGAGATTTCTCAAAAACTTGTACATACTAAAACACACAGAAACAAGGTAACTAAAAGTTGTCCTAGAAGTTGGCAACCTAAATCAGCTGCTCATTGCCGGCCTGATGTATCTGCTACTGTAACTTCTCGTACCTTTACCAGGAAAACTCACAATCCTGTATCTGTCTCTGTGGTTAGACAGAAATCTGATATCGAGAAGAAGAAAGTTAAATGTACCTATTGTAACAGAAAAGGACATGCTAGAGAGTATTGCTATAAGTTAGAAAGAGATACGAGAGACAGTCGTGCGGCTGCCGCCCCCACACAAGTTGTATCTTCTTCCGAGCAACAAAGGCACCAAAATCCTAGTAATACCTCTGATCCTACTGTTTTAGATAATATTACTCAGGATAGATGACTAGCGTCAGAAAGTGTATCTGAAGAAAAGATTCGTTCAGCGATGAGTCCTTACTTTTCGAGAGGTAAAGTAGGATTTGACGAATCACATCTGAGATAATTACTTTCAGAGACACTGGCAGTTATCTCACCTTATTAAGAAAAGATGTACTGACCATAACTGACGATACCTATACCAAGATAGATGTATTGTTAGAAGCCTATGGTGGGGCTGTTATAAAAGTACCTCTTCACAAAATATACATTTAAACAAGCTATTATATTGGTTATATTTCAGTGGGTATATCCAGTGACGTATTTCCCATCAGGTCAGTAGACTTGTTGATAGGGAACGATATCCTTCATGATGGTATATGTAAGGAACCACTTGTGATTGATAATAACACTGATTATAATTATGCCATTGAAGCTTGTAGAGAGAAGCCTATTTTATTTCCTCTCAGCGCAATTACTAGAGCTATGTCAAAGATTCAACAACCATCCTTGTCTCCTGTTGAGTTAGTGGATGACAATGATTTGGGGTTGAATATGTTGTTTAGTGACGCTCTGCACCCAGGATCATTAACACTGACTCCCCCTGGCCATCAACCTAGTCAAGACACAACTGACGTTAAATTTCTAACTCATGATGATTTAATCAAGGATCAGTTTGTTGATCAGTCAATGGAAAGACAGAGATATAGCAGTTACTGAGAGTGAAGCAAAGGATCTCGATAATTGTTACTACTATAGTAACGGTGTACTGATGGAGAAAAATACATGCAAGTTGTCAGCTGATAGTGTTTCCACCACAGTCAAGCATCTTGTAGTGCTACCAGTTACATTTGGTGAACAAGCCATTGAGTTTGCTCACAATAGTCCCATAGGAGGACATCTGGGTGTCAAGAAGACACTCGGTAAACTGGCAAAACATTTTACTAGGCCTAAAATGAAGGAAACAGTAGCTGATCATGTGCGACGTTGCCACGTGTGTCAAGTGACAGGCAAGCCAGCACACACACCTCCACCTACACCTCTTACTGATCTTACTAGTAGCAAAGTTCAGTTCATCTGGACTAGAGATTGTTCAGACTCGTTCAAAAGGTTGAAACGTTTGCTCTCCTCTGCTCCTGCATTGAAGAGTCCTTATTTCAATCTTCCCTTCTTTTTACGTATAGATGCGAGTGTTATGCAGTGGGTGTGGTGCTGCTCCAACAGTAAACATCCACTGATATTCTCCATCCTATATGTTACTATTCATCTACGCTTATACGACACCAGAAAAATTATGCCACCATTGAGAATGAGGCTCTAGCTCTTGTGGTGTCCTTGGAACGTTTTGACGTGTATTTGGGCACTTCCTCATTTAAAATTTACGTAATTTGATGCCCAAATACCTTTTGTTACTTGCTATGTCAAATTCAGTAGAGTAACTTAATCCCTCCAGCCCATATTAACTATGTATACTCATGTCTAATTATTATATTTATATATTCACAGTAGTGATGTGTATGAGGAGGAGACAGAAGCTGAGTGTTGAGTGGGTAGTGTGGTGTGGGCGATGTATTGCGTGACGGGACACTGTCCTGCCGCAGACCCCACCCCCTCACTACACACCTTAAGCTGTTTAATACTCAGATGTCCATACTGCCTAGCATTCCACAACCACTACTTAAGAGTGGGATGCTGTCTACTGTCTATAGCACAAGACTATTGTTCATATCCCCTACTATGATCGAGCCTCAACGTGTCAAGCTTGTCTGTGCTATCCTGTCTCTACACTGATGTACATAACCACGAGAATGCAGAGATACGATACTGTGTACTGCCCTAGTACTAGGGGCATAACTTATAGTGAAACAGACACTGTTAAATTATAGAAGTGCTTGGCACAAGAGTGACTCTGATTAATGTTTATATTATATTGTTATTAAAGTATCATGAGTAATCAGTAATAATGTGAAAGACATTAATGCAACTCCTAGTGCGACCGTTTGTCGTGTTGGGGGGTGTTGCAACCCCTGTATGGGTTGCAATGATTAATATGTATATATATATATATATATATATATATATATATATATATATATATATATATATATATATATATATAATTATTACTTTTTCATATAATTTTATATTGCTTGTATTTGCGATAATAGCTAAATCGTAAATGTATTGCTTTATATTGTTATTTGACTTAGCTTCCTTTGGTTAGGTAGGATGTAACATATTATGTGCTCAGTTCAAGTCTTGATTGTCTAACTACTGTAATTATCGCTTGTGGCTCGTTAGACTGCCGGCTTCTGTTTCTGAGCTGCAGCAACCCATGGAGCTATCACGTGATCGAGGGGGAAAGGGTGTCCTCACCTCACATGAAGTATTCAGTCTGGTCTAGACTCGCTGGGTGGTTGGACATATTCCAGACATAGTGCCTAAATCTCCCTTATAGACCTTTGTTGGAAGATCGTCTCTTGTCTTATTCTTGTTACTTCTGTAGAACTCTGTTCACAGAACATTGTATAGACTTAGTGATTTTCGACGTTGTACTGAGGTTGTGTGTCGCTTAGACACTCTGAGCAACTCAGGTCCTGAGCTGTAGCTTCTGACCTAACTTGCACTGGTATCTGTGTATTGTCACAGTCGGGGATTTTCTTATGCTGAACTTAGATTCAGTATTATGGGAGTTTTGTGACTTTTGTGGAGGATCTGCTGATGGTCCCTACTAGCTGTCGTTATATTATCTCCTTGTTCCTGATTCGGTGTCGCAGTTGCTTGTTATATTGCTATTGGGCTTAGCGTTCTTTTTATTGTTCAAGCAGACTGTTCTGACTGCCAGTTGGTCAAGAAGTTAGTTTATGAGAGGACTTTGTCAGTCACTTGTTTAAGTCTAGTCGAGTCTTGAGACATAGCGAACTACTTAGAGCACTTACACACATACACACAAACTTACTTGTACATATTTGTAATATCTTATTAAATGTTAATGTACCAGACGGTACTTAAGAATT
The DNA here is from genome assembly GCF_038502225.1 of Cherax quadricarinatus. Classification (NCBI taxonomy): domain Eukaryota; kingdom Metazoa; phylum Arthropoda; class Malacostraca; order Decapoda; family Parastacidae; genus Cherax; species Cherax quadricarinatus. The sequence goes on along the minus strand of NC_091295.1, from coordinate 58,456,053 downwards.
ATAAATGTGATATGTGCTTTTAGCACAATACTATTGTATACAAGAGAAGTGATTATTATTAATTTGTTTGAATTGATTAATTTAATTTGATGATATACCTCTAGACTTAATAAATTTATTAAATTTTAGTTTCTCTAGTTAGTAGCCTACTAGTTGTAATTCTGAAGCACTATTGAATCATACTGAATTCTAATGGATAATTGGACAAGGATACTGACTACTTGTTACGAAAACCCAGTAACAGGCTGGATGCTAGAAGGGCAGTCCTTTCTAGTATTCACTGGAGATCTCTAAGCTCTTAGAATCGTGTTTTTTGTAGCAACACCTCAACAAGCCCTCCTCTGCCCTTTTGATAATAGTTTTGGTAATCCCACACCTTCTCCTAATTTCCAAACTACGAATTCTCTGCATTATATTCACACCACACATTGCCCTCAAGACATGACATCTCCACTGCCTCCAGCCTTCTCCTCGTTGCAACATTCATCATCAATGCTTCACACCCATACAAGAGTTGGTACAACTACACTTTCATACATTCCCCTCTTTGCTTCCACGGACAAAGTTCTTTGTTTCCACAGACTCATAACTGCACCACTCACCCTATTCCCCTCATCAATTCTGCGATTCATCTCATCCTTCATAGACCCATCTGCTGACACATCCACTCCTAAATATCTGAATACATTCACCTCCTCCATACTCTCTCCCTCCAATCTGATATCCAGTCTTTCGTCACCTAATCTTTTTGTTATCCTCGTAACCTTACTCCTTCCTATATTTACTTTTAATTTTTTCTTTTACATACCCTACCAAATTCATCCACCAACCTCTGCAACTTCTCTTCAGAATCTTCCAAAAGCACAGTGTCATCAGCAAAGAGCAACTGTGACAACTCCCACTTTGTGTTTGATTCTTTATCTTTTAACTCCACAACTCTTGCCAAGACCCTAGCATTCACTTCTCTTACAACCCCATCTATAAATATACTGAACAACCACAGTGACATCACACATTCTTGTCTAAGGCTTACTTTTATTGGGAAATAATCTCCCTCTCTCCTACATACTCTAACCTGAGCTTCACTATCCTCGTAAAAACTCTTCACTGCTTTCAGTAACCTACCTCCTATACCATACACCTGTAACATCTGCCACACTGCCCCCTATCCACCCTGTCATATGCCTTTTCTAAATCCATAAATGCAACAAAAAACCTCTTTACCCTTATCTAAATACTGTTCACCTATATGTTTCACTGTAAACACTTGGTCTACACACCCCCTACCATTCCTAAAGCCTCCTTGTTCATCTGCTATCCTACTCTGTCTTACTCTTAATTCTTTCAATAATAACTCTACCACACACTTTACCAGGTATACTCAACAGACTTATTCCCCTATAATTTTTACTCTCTTTTATCCCTTTTGCCTTTATACAAAGGAACTATGCATGCTCTTTGCCAATCCCTACGTACCTTACCCTCTTCCATACATTTATTAAATAATAGCACCAACCACTCCAAAACTATATCCCCTCCTGCTTTTAACATTTCTATCTTTATCCCATCAATCCCAGCTGCCTTACCCCCTTTCATTCTGCTCACTGCCTCATGAACTTCCCCCACACTCACAACTGGCTCTTCCTCACTCCTACAAGATGTTATTCCTCATTGCCCTATACACGAAATCACAGCTTCCCTATCTTCATCAACATTTAACAATTCCTCAAAATATTCCCTCCATCTTCACGATACCTCTAACTCTTCATTTAATAACTCTCCTCTCCTATTTTTTAACTGTCAAATCCGTTTGTTCCCTAGGCTTCCTCAACTTATTAATCTCACTCCAAAACTTTTTCTTATTTTCAACAAAATTTGTTGATAACATCTCACCCACTCTCTCATTTGCTCTCTTTTTACATTGCTTCACCACTCTCTTAACCTCTCTTTTTCTCTCTATATACTCTTCCCCCCTTGCATCACTTCTACTTTGTAAAATCCTCTCATATGCCAACTTTTTCTTCCTTACTACTCTCTTTACACCATTCCACCAATCACTCTTCTTCCCTCCCGCACCCACGTTCCTGTAACCACAAACGTCTGCTGAACACTCTAACACTACATTTTTAAACCTACCCCATACATCTTTGACCCCATAGCCTATACTCTCCAATAGTTGTTTATATTTTACCCTAACTGCTTCCTCTTTTAGTTTATACACCTTCACCTCTCTCTTACTTGCTGCTTCTATTTTCCTTGTATCCCATCTACCTTTTATTCTCACTGTAGCTACAACTAGAAAGTGATCTGATATATCTGTGGCCCCTTTATGAGCATGTACATCCTGAAGTCTACTCAACAACCTTTTATCTACCAATACATAGTTCAACAAACTACTGTCATTATGCCCTACATCATATCTTGTATACTTATTTATCCTCTTTTTCTTAAAATATGTATTACTTATAACTAAACCCCTTTTTATACAAAGTTCAATCAAAGGGCTCCCATTATCATTTACACCTGGCACCCCAAACTTACCTACCACAACCTCTTTAAATGTTTCTCCTACTTTAGCATTTAGGTCCCCTACCACAATTACTCTCTCACTTGATTCAAAGGTTCCCATACATTCGCTTAACATCTCCCAAAATCTCTTTCTCTCTCCTCTACACTCCTCTCTTCTCCAAGTGCATACATGCTTTTTATGACCCACTTTTCACATCCGACCCTTATTTTAATCCACATAATCCTTGAATTTACACATTTATATTCCCTATTCTCCTTCCGTAACTGGTCCTTCAACATTATTGCTACCCCTTCCTTAGCTCTAACTCTCTCCGCTACTCCTGACTTAATCCCATTTATTTTTCTCCACTGAAACTCCTCTTCCTCCTTCAGCTTTGTTTCGCTTAGGGCCAAGACATCCAACTTCTTTTCATTCATAACATCAGCAATCATCTCTTTCTTATCATCCGCACTACATCCACGGACATTCAAGCATCCCAGTTCTATAGTTTTTCTTCTTCTGATTTTTAGTAAATGTGTACAGGAGAAAGGGTTACTAGCCCATCGCTCCCGGCATTTTAGTCGCCTGATACGACATGCATGGCTTACGGAGGAAAGATTCTTTTCCACTTCCCTATGGACAACAGAGAAAAAAAACAAGATCAAGAGCTATTAAGAAAAATAAGAAAAACCCTAGATGTGTGTATGTATGTATGCATGTATATATATATATATATATATATATATATATATATATATATATATATATATATATATATATATATATATATATATAAGGGTCACCATGGGTAGGTGAGGTCAGTGAGGGAAGGCCTAATGGAGGAGGAGGCGGCGGCGGGGGTTGAGGGGTAAAACTGTGTCTCCCCCTTCCCCGAACAGGCGCGCATACACCATGTGCTCGTGTTACAACAATGGAGTGTTTGTTCACCGTGTGTACAGTGTATATAGTGTATAGTGCATAGTATGAGCATGGTATGCACATAGCACGTGTAGTGTATAGCGGCGTGTCGTTTGTAGTAGGGGCTGTGCACAGAACATTGTGGTGTATAGTGACTTGTCCTGGGAGGGAGTGCCCTACTCCTCCTCATCACACATCTTCCACTCCTCCCTTTCTTCCACCGCCCACCACAAGGAGGGGAGACCCTTCTCCTTCCCCTACCACCACCATAAACTACATGCGGTATGTGCCATGCGCCATTTTCCCTTCAGCCTGGGCTTACCACACAGTTTGAGGTATGGCAGATGATGAAGCCAGCCAGCCACAAAGCCAGGGAAACAGTGCACCCAACAAAGAAAGAAGAGGCACATGTCAGGTGTGCGGAGAGTTTCGAGCACGCAACAGGGATGGTCGCATTCGTGCACACAATGGGTGTGCGGGATCACATATGCCCTCAGCAGAGAGCAGCCCACAGTCTCCACAGGCAGATGACAATTCCAATGGCAACCTCCTCACTTGCGATAACCTTCTGTTGGCATTCAAATCCACTGCTAACAGTACCCTATCCCACATCCCTAAAGCGGCTCGCCCATATGCAGCAGGGAAATTCACAGACCTTCTTAAGCAGGTGAATGGAGGTTCCACCAACTTAGAAGCCCGAGGCACCATCCAAGCATGGCGCAACCTGCTCCTGTTCGGCAATGTCTGTCTTGCAGTTCCTGAGAGACGAGGCAAACTGCTAACCACGTCAGTTATCAAGGCAGTGCGCAACTACCCAAGAACGGATAATTGTGTCCCGCTGCCCCATCATCGCAGGAATCACAAAGGTAGACCCAAGAAAAGTCCCACTGAAAACGAGAAAATTTGCGCACAGGTTAGCAAAAAAATTGAAGAAGGTAACACAGTGGGGGCAATCCGAATAATTACAAATGACGACACTGTAGCCCCCAAAGATGAGACCACAGCCCAAGCACTAAGAAACAAGCATCCAACCAGGTACACCACAGCCATCAACAACAACCCTGAGGAAGACCCCATCACTGAACAATTAATTTTGCCAGAATCGGAAGTCTATAAGGCAATTGTGTCATTTCCTGCAGGATCTGCAGGAGGTTACACTGGAATTCGACCTCAGCATCTCAAGGAGATGGTAAATCCAGTACTCGGTGCATCTGCATCACTTCTTCTCACCGAGTTAACAACTTTAGCCAACAACTGCCTGGCTGGGCGAATCCAGGAAGAAATTAAACCTTTCTTTTTTGGAGCCTCACTGTGTGCGTTGAAGAAGAAGGATGGGGAAATCAGACCCATTGCAGTTGGAAACACTCTTCGCCGTCTCGTTGCCAAAGCAGCAGTAAGAAACATTCGCCTAGGAAGCGCCAGCTTACTCAGCCACACCAACTGGGCTTTGGGGTCCCTCAAGGCAGTGAAGGTAGCTCATGCGGCAAGGCCTAAGCATCAGGGACCTACCAGAAGACAAGGCTGTAGTCAAACTTATTTTTAGAAATGCCTTTAATATGGTAGAAGAGAGATGCTGTCTGCCAGCTGTTCGGGATCACTCAGCCTTTTCCCTTTAATTTCCAGCTACAGCAACCTCAATTCTTTTGTTAGGAGACCATGAAATTCTTCTCATCAGAAGAACAGCAGGGTGACTCCACTAGCTCCACTCTCTTCTCTGCTTCTGCATGGAGAACTAACTTCAGCCTACGCAGCGAGCTCAACATCTGGTACCTGATGATGGCACTCTGGCAGGTACTGAAGAGTCCTACGTAGGGGACTCACAACTGGTTAAAACATTATAGAAGACTTGGGACTCATCCTCAATCCCTCCAAGTGTAAATCATCATGCGAACCAGGAAATAATCAATGCTGTGCGAAGAATCCTCCCAGAAGCCTCTACTACCACTCCGTCCAACAGCACCCTCTGGGAGCACTGCTGGGTCACCAGGCCATCGACACAGTCCTCTCGCGACAAATTGAATGACCCTGAGAGAATGGAGGAGAGAATAAGCAATCTTGATGCCCATGATGCCTGTATCTCCTCAAGGTGCCTTAGTACTCCAAGACTACTCACTTCCTGAGGTGCATGCCCTCTTTGACAACCCAACACTCGACAAATATGACGCACACCCGAGGTCAACCTTAAG
>NC_091295.1:58430440-58437940 GCF_038502225.1 Cherax quadricarinatus | reverse complement strand
ACCTCAAAACACCTTTTGAACACCTTCAAAACACCCTTGAATACCCTTTGGATCACCTTCAAAACAACATTTGAACACACTCAAAACACTTTGAACACCTTTGAACATTTCCAAACAACACTGAAACACTTCCAAAAACACAATTTGTTAATTTGCAATTACACCACTGATTACTACTTAAAACACCGCTGAATTCAATCAAAACACCCTTCAACACCTTCAAACACCCTTTGAACACCTTCAAACACTCTTGAACACCTTTCAAAAACACTTTGAACATTTCCAAAACACCATTTTATACTCCCCAATTACACCACTGAATACCAATAAAACACCGATGAATTCAATCAAAACACCCTTCAACACCTTCAAAACACCTTTGAACACCTTTGAACATTTCCAAAACACTCTCATAATCATTTGAACACACTCAAAACACCTTTGAATAACCTCAAAACACCTTTGAATATCGTTTTAACCAATTTCATCACAACTCACTTATATCATCTTTTCGGTAACTCTAATTCGACTACACTACCTCTCATCAATTACCAACAAATTTTACTCGTTTTAATTAATGTCATCACTGTAACTAAAGATTTTCACAAAAAAACTATGACACCTAACACACACGCACACACACACCCACAACACCCAGTTAATTTTTCGTTTTTACCCTTTTAGTTCATTAAAGCATATGGGACACAATACATCAGAAAAAGTCACAAAACTAACTCAAACACTTTACTTGAACATTCCCAAAACACCTCTGTAATCATTTAACACTACAACACCTTTGAACATTTCCAAAACACTATTTGAGTACTCCCACCACACCACTGATTACTACTAAAACCTGACTAATCAAAACATTTTTCAATACTTCAAACACTTTTGAACACACTCAATGTCCTTCAACACTTCAAAATACCTTTGAACACCTTCAAACACCTTTGGAACACATTCAAACACTCATAATCATTTGAACACACTCAAAACACCTTTGAATAACCTCAAAACACCTTGAACACCTTCAAAACACCCTTTGAACACCTTTGACTACCTTCAAAAAACAACATTTGAACACACACTCAAAACACCTTGAACACTCTTGAACATTTCCAAACACAACACTGAAACACTTCCAAAACAATTTACTTGAGTACTCCTAAATACACTACTGAATACCCAAATACCACGAATACACCAAAAACACCACCAAAATCACCATAAACTAAGATCAACACTCACATCCTCCATTAACACCCATAACTCACAAATAACACCCACAATTTTTTCTCTCTCGTTTTATCTAATTTCATCAGAAAGTCACAAATAATTCACACTCCCATTTTTCTCGTTTTAACCCCCTTTAGTTCATTAAAGTTAATAAGGGGGATACACTACATCAGAAAAGTCACAAAACAACCCACTTATAACGTCTTTTTCGGTATTCTAGTTCGACAAACAACACCACATCCCATTAACCCCACGGATCTCCACAACGACTGCGGCACGCCACATCATCACACTTCGCCACACGCATCACTACACCTAATTTAATCCAACTATCCAACCAACCTAACTATCCATCTTCTACTTAATTTATCTATCTATTCTGAACTCAGCCTAACCTAACCTAACCCAACCTTACCTAACTTATCCTAACCTAACCTAGCCTAACCTAACCTAACTTAACCTAACCTAACCTAACCTAAACTGAACCTACCCTAACTCCAACCTTACCCAACATAACCCAACCCAGCCTAACCTAACCCAACCTAACTTAACCTAACCCAACCTAACCTAACCTAGCCTAGCCTAACCTAACTTAACCTAACCTAACCTAACCTAACCTACCCTAACCTAACCTAACCTAACCTATCTTAACCTTACCTAACCCAACCTAGCTGAACCACCTCACCAACCTGTAAATATATTGAACACCCCCAAACACTATTTGAGTACTCCAGAATTACTTTGAACGACTCCATTCTTGGATATTTCCAAATTAGTTTTGAAAACTTCTTTATCGTAAAATCGAACATTATTTTTGCTGGTAAAACACACTCAATGGTAGAAATATTTACTCGATTTCCAACAGAAGCACTGTCCTCGCCTGAGACTCATTGTGGTCACCCTAACACATGGCGTAATGCGGTTCACACCTAAGGTAGAACATAAATACCTGCGTCAAAATTCAGACAGACAGCTAAGAAAATGGTAACATCCATGTAGAAAATCATCTCTTCCAGACCAACTGTCTATCCTAACCCAATCCCAATCCCAATCCCAATTCCTAACCTAACCCAACCTCACTCCAACCGAACCCAACCTAACTCCATCAATCACCCTCTATCCCAACCTAACCTAACCTAACCCAACCTAACTCCATCAAACACCTCTATCTCAACCCAACCTAACCTATCCCCAACCTAACCTAACTCCCATCAAACACCTCGAATAATACCTAACTTAACCTCCAACCTAACCCTACCTAACCTACTGAACCTAACTCCAACCCAACCCAACCTATCCTAACTCAATCCCAATCCTGCCCTAACCTATCCTAACCTAACCTAACCCACCTCCAACCTAACTTATCCAAGCCAACCTAACCTAATCTCTATTCTAACTCAACCTATCCTAAGCTAACCTAACCTAAAATAATTTAACCCAACCTAATCTCATTCCTAATCTAATCTAATCTATCCTAACTTGTCTCACCTAACTTCCATCTCTGATCCTAACTTAACCTAACTCTAACCTAAAATAATCCCAAACCCAACTTATCCTAACCCATCACTTTACTTTGAACACCTTCAAAACACTCTTCATACATCATTTGAGACCTCCCTTTCTCAATATCTCTCATCCACAACCTTTATCATCTCACTACAGAACAACCCCAAGATTACTTCTGAACACTCTACAAAGCATTTGAGTACTCACATAAACACCTTTGAACATTTCCAAACAAATACTGGAAGCACTTCCAAATATCATTTTGATTACTCCCAAATAAGATTTATCATCTCTAATTTATCTACACTTACACATTTCATTAAATTACAACACATCCACCAAACCCCTCCCCCCAGTCTCCAGACTTTGGAGCAACATTAGCACAAAAAAAAAAACTAACTCATACACTTAGGACATGGCACATTACCATATCTAACACACTGACTAATCTTCGAAAACCAACTCTGAAATACTCACTGATCTTCAAAATGCCTGTACATCATTTGAACACCTTCAAAAACACTATCAAACACCTTCCGAACATCTTAAAACACTACTGACGTTACCAAATCACCACTGAATACTACCAAATCACTGGCAAAATCAACAGAAACTAAGTTTAACATCACCATCTAACATCCTTTTTATAGAAACTTCAAATCACTATAACTAAGAACCCCTCCCATTTGGAAAGCATGAAAAAAAAAAAAAAAAAAAAAAAAAAAAAAAAGCATGAACACAAACTCAATACGCAAACACTTAGTACATGATCACTATCAACTGAAAACATATCTTGTACACACACATAATATAAGATACAATCACTAACTACAATCACCCATGTTCACTTACCAAAATCACTACTACAGAAAACAATCATTTTATAAACATTTCACACACACACAAAAAAAAAAATCATATTTGATACATCTAAGGCACTCATTTCACTACCACCAACACACGATGTCTCACCACAGGACCGACGAGCTTCACTGCGACGCTCAATTCCATTGTGTTACTTGAGGTTGGTAACATCACACCTAACCCCCTTGTTTCAAATCCTGTTGTACCCTTACATTATCTAAGAACACTATATCCAAGACGATTACCAGATTTTATGATCCCCAACACCAAGATCAAGCAGAAAACACACATTTTTATAATTATTCTCACAAAATCACGATCACTTCAATTCCATATCATGTTTACTGTCATCTATCAACACTAATCACCAAGATCACTCAAAAATCTAAGATCATGCATCTCGTAACTACTATGATCACTGAAAATACTTATTTTTAAACATTCGCAATGTAATAAGACATACACAAAAATACTACAAATACTTCCACCAACATCTATAATATACCATGAGCACTAGCAAGATACTCACTATCACAAAAAAATAAATACACAGACACCCACATATTACATAATTTCAATTGCAATTTAAGATATGAGACATACACACTGAAATCTAAGACATTCACCTTCAACTAGAAGACACATACACATCACCCTTTAAAACTTCCTTCCTATTCATTCCGTATCTCAGAGCTGTTTGTGAATCCCCTGACGGTTCCATCACGACGCAGGAGCCAGAGGAACCATCACCACTCCAACACCACCTACTACACTCTGGCCCTACGTCGTGATGGAACTGTCAGTTAAAACAGCTCTAGGAGATATACTGGAATGAATAAGGAAGGAAGTTTTAAGGGTGATGTGTATGTCTTAGTTTGAGGTGAATGTCTTAGATTTGGTGTGTATGTCTCATGTCTTAAATTTGCAATTGAAATGTATAATATGTGTGTCTGTGCATATTTTTTTTTTTGTGATAGTATATGTTATAGTGCTCAAGTGTTATGTTATAGATGTTGTGGGGCTGTTGTATATTTTTTTGTGTATGTCTTATTTTTTTAAAAGGAATGTTTAAAAATAAGTGTTTAGATCATAGTAGTTTTGAGGATGCATGATCTTAGATTTTTTGGTGATCTTGGTGATTAGTGTTGATAGATGACGGTAAAACATGATATGGAATTGGTGATCGTGATTTTTGTGTGAATAATTACAAAATGTGTGTTTTCAGATCTTGGTGTTGGGGATCATAAAATCTGGTAATCGTCTGGATATAGTGTTCTTAGATAGTGTGGGGTACAACAGTTGAAACAAGGGGGTTAGGTGTGTGATGTTACAACCACCAAGTAACACAATGGGAGTGTGACGTCACTGGAGGTGAGCCTGTTTGTCCTGTGAGGTGAGACATCAAAAAGTTGGTGGCAGTGGGAGGTGAGAGTGCGCTTAGATATTGTCAAATATGATTTTTTTTGTGTGTGTGTGTGAAATGTTTATAAAATGATTGTTTTCAGATATTAGTGATTTTGAGGTAAGTGAACATGGGTGATTGTAGTTGGTGATTGTCTTATACATGTGTGTGTACAAGATATGCTTTCAGTTGATGGTGATCATGTACTAAGTGTTTGCGTATTAGGTTTGTGTTCATGCTTTTTTTTTTTTTTTTTTTTTTTTTTTTCATGCGCCAAATGGGGAGGGAGTTCTGGTTATAGTGATTTGAGGGGATTTCTATAAAAAGGATGTTAGATGGTGCATGTTAAACTTAGTTTCTGGTGATTTTGCTGGTGATTGGTAGTATTCAGTGGTGACGGTAGTAATCAGTAGTGTTTTTTGGGAGTATTCGGAGGTGTTTGATGGTGTTTTTTTGAAGGTGTTCAAATGATGTGCAGAGCATTTTTTGGAAGAAGATCAGTGGTGCTCAGAGTTGGTTCAAAGTTAGTCAGCAGTGATACTGGTAATGTCTCATGTCATAAGTGTGTATGAGTTAGTTTTTTTTGTGCTAATGTTGTAAAGTCTGAGACTGAGGGAGGAGTTTGGTGGATGTGCTGTAATTTAATGAAATGTGTGCGTAGATAAATTCAGAGATGATAAATCTTATTTGGGGAGTAATCAAAATGATGTTTGGAAGCGCTTCAGTGTTGTTTGGAAATGTCTGAAGGTGTTTATGAGTACTCAAATGCTTTATGAGAGTGTTCGAAGTAATCTTGGGGTTGTTCTGTAGTGAGATGATAAAGGTTGTGGATGAGAGATATTGAGAAAAGGGGTCTCAAATGATGTATGAGAGTGTTTTAAGGTGTCTAAAGCAAAGTGACAGGTTAGACAAGTTAGGTTAGGTTATTTTAGGTTAGGTTAGGTTAGGTTAGGATAATAGGTTAGGTTAGGATAAGTTAGGTTAGGTTAGATTAGATTAGATAAGAAGAAGGTCTGGGTTATTTCAGTTAGGTTAGCTTAGATAGGTTAGGTTAGGATAAGTTAGGTTAGGTTAGCCTTAGGATAAGTTGGAAGTAAGAAGAAGAAGTTAGACAGGTTAGGTTAGGTTAGGACAGGTTAGGAGCAGGTTAGGTTAGGTTAGGTTAGGTTCGGCAGGTTAGGTAGGGTTAGGTTAGTTGGTTAGGTAGTATTCGAGGTGTTTGATGGGGTTAGGGTTAGGTTAGGATAGGTTAGTTAGGGTTAGATAGAGGTGTTTGATGAGTTAGGTTGCCAGGTTAGGTTAGTTAGATAGAGGATTGATGGAGTTAGGTTAGGTCTGCTAGGTGAGGTTAGTTAGGTTAGGAATTAGTTAGTTAGGTTAGTTAGGATAGACAGCTGGTCTGGAAAGAGAGATGATTTTCTACCTTGGATGTTACCCGCATTCTCATGGCGCCTGTCTGTCCTGGAGTTGACGTAAAGTATGTTCTACCTTGGGTGAACCGCATTACGCCATGTGTTGGGGTGACTCACAATGAGCCCTCAGGAGCGAGGGACAGTGGGGGCTTATTCGGAAATCGAGTAAATATTTCTACCATTGAGTGTGTTTTACTAACAAGAAAATAATGTCTGATTTTACGATAAAGTTTTCAAAACTAATTTGGAAACATCCAAAATGGAGTCGTTCAAAGCAGTAATTCTGGGAGTACTCAAATAGTGTTTTGGGGGTGTTCCAACATATTTTAGGTTAGGTTAGGATAGGTCTTGGCTGTGTTAGGTTAGGTAAGGTTAAGATAGGTTGAAGAAGTTAGGTTAGTAGGTTAGTTAGGTTAGGTTGTGTTGCTAGTTAGGCTAGGCCAGGTTAGAAGAAGGTTAGGTTAAGAAGAAGAATAGGGCCAGGCTAGGCTAAGTGCGAAAAGGGGGTTAGTTAGGGCAGGTTCGGCGAAGTTGGTTAGGTTAGGTTGCTAGGTTAGGTTAGGCTAGGTTAGGTTAGACAAGTTATGCTAGGTTAGGTTAGGGGTTAGGGGCTAGGTTAGGGACAAGATAGGTTAGGTTAGGTTAGGTTAGGTTAGGTTAGGTTAGGTTAGGAGGTTAGGTTAGGTTAGACTAGGTTAGGGATGTGTGTGTATGTGTGTGTGTGTGTGTGTGTGTGTGGGATGTGGGATGTGGGTGTTGTGGGATGTGGGTGTGTTGTTAATGAACTAGAGATACTGAAAAAGACGTTATATGGTTGTTTTTGTGACTTTTTCTGATGTAGTGTCCCTTATTAACTTTAATGAACTAAAAGGGTTAAAACGAGAAAAAATGGAGGTGTGGGTGTTGTGACTTTCTGATGAAATTAGATAAAACGAGAAAAATTGTGGGTGCTGTGGGTTGTGGGGTGCTGTGATGTGGGTGTTGATCTTGTTTATGGTGATTTTGGTGGTGTTTGAGGTATTCAGTGGTGTTTTTAGTATTCAGGTGTATTTGGGAGTACTCAAATGGTGTTTTTGG
>NC_091295.1:58380440-58425440 GCF_038502225.1 Cherax quadricarinatus | reverse complement strand
TGTGATAATAATAAAAAAATAATAATATAATATATATATATATATATATACATATATATATATATACATATATATATATATATACATATATATATATATATATATGTCGTGCCGAATAGGCAGAACTTGCGATCTTGGCTTAAATAGCAACGCTCATCTTGCCATATAGGACAAGTGAAAATTTGTGTATGCAATAATTTCGCCAAAATCATTCTGAACCTAACGAAAAAAATATATTTGATTGTGTTTGTTTAGTATTAAGTTATTGTAAACGTATTTAAAATATATTTAGTTGGGTTAGGCTAAAATAAATTGTTCTTGTTATAATAAGGTTAGGTAAGTTTTCTAAGATTCTTTTGGTGAAAAATTAAAAATTTTTACATTAACATTAATGAAAAAAATATATCTTTAAACGTATAAGAGAAAATTTTGGAAAGGACTTAATTTTAAATGAGTTCTTGCTAATTGACCAGTTTTACATATTCGGCACGACATATATATATATATATATATATATATATATATATATATATATATATATACATATATATATGTCGTGCCGAATATGTAAAACTGGCCAATTAGCAAGAACTCATTTAAAATTAAGTCCTTTCTAAAATTTTCTCTTATACGTTTAAAGATATATATTTTTCATTAATGTTAATGTAAAAATTTTTAATTTTGCACCAAAAGAATCTTAGAAAACTTACCTAACCTTATTATAACAAGAACAATTTATTTTGGCCTAATCCAACTAATAATTTAATACTAAACAAACACAATGAAATACATTTTTTCGTTAGGTTCAGAATGATTTTGGCGAAATTATTGCATACACAAATTTTCTCTTGTCTTATATGGCAAGATGAGCGTTGCTATTTAAGCCCAGATTGCAAGTTCTGCCTATTCGGCAAGACATTATATATATATATATATATATATATATATATATATATATATATATATATATATATATATATATATATATATATATATATATATGTATGTATATTATAATTTTTTTTTTCAACAAGTCGGCTGTCTCCCACGGAGGCAGGGTGACCCAAAAAGAAAAAAATCCCCAAAAAGAAAATACTTTCATCATTCAACACTTTCACCTCACTCACACATTATCACTGTTTTTGCAGAGGTGCTCAGAATACAACAGTTTAGAAGCATACACATATAAAGATACACAACATATCCCTCCAAACTGCCAGTATCCCAAACCCCTCCTTTAGAGTGCAGGCATTGTACTTCCCATTTCCAGGACTCAAGTCCGGCTATATAAAAATAACCGGTTTCCCTGAATCCCTTCACTAAATATTACCCTGCTCACACTCCAACAGATCGTCAGGTCCCAAATACCATTCGTCTCCATTCACTCCTATTGAACACGCTCATGCACGCCTGCTGGAAGTCCAAGCCCCTCGCCCACAAAATCTCCCTTACCCCTTCCTTCCAACCTTTTCGAGGACGACCCCTACCCGGCCTTCCTTCTCCTACAGATTTAAATACTCTCCATGTCATTCTACTTTGATCCATTCTCTCTAAATGACCAAACCACCTCAACAACCCCTCTTCAGTCCTCTGACGAATACTTTTATTAACTATGAGGAAATGGTATGGTGATACCGACAAGATGTGGAAAAAGACACTTATGTACAGTTCAGGACATTTATTAAAGGAAACGTTTCGCCACGAGTGGCTTCTTCAGTCTTAATACAGAGAAAACTAAGAAAACACACATATATATAGTGGTGGGAGTCAGGTGAGGTGAAGCGTGGGTAGAGGTGGAAGTAGTAGTAGTAGTAGTAATGGAACTAAGGAGGTGAGGTTAGAGAGGGACCTGTTGGCATCCCTGGGAACTGGTGTTACTTGATGCCAACAGGTCCCTCTCTAACCTCACCTCCTTAGTTCCATTACTACTACTACTACTACTTCCACCTCTACCCACGCTTCACCTCACCTGACTCCCACCACTATATATATGTGTGTTTTCTTAGTTTTCTCTGTATTAGGACTGAAGAAGCCACTCGTGGCGAAACGTTTCCTTTAATAAATGTCCTGAACTGTACATAAGTGTCTTTTTCCACACTTTTATTAACTCAACACCTTCTCCTAATTTCCACACTCCTAATTTTCTGTATAATATTTACACCACATATTGATCTTAGGACATCTCCACTGCCTCCAACCGCCTCCTCGCTGCTGCATTCACAACCCAAGCTCCACACCCATATAAGAGTGTTGGTACTACTATACTTTCATACATTCCTTTCTTTGCCTCCATAGATAACGTTATTTGACTCCACATATACCTCAACGCATCACTCACCTTTTTTCCCTCATCAATTCTGTGATTAACCTCATCCTTCATAAATCCATCCGCCGACACGTCAACTCCCAAGTATCTGAAAACATTCACTTCTTCTATACTCCTCCTCCCCAATTTGATATCCAATTTGTCTTTATCTAAATCATTTGATACCCTCATCACCTTACTCTTTTCTATGTTCACTTTCAACTTTCTTCCTTTACACACATTCCTAAATTCGTCCACTAACCTTTGCAATTTTTCTTTAGAATCTCCCATAATCACAGTATCATCAGCAAAAAGTAACTGTGTCAATTCCCACTTTGTATTTGATTCCCCATAATTTAATCCCACCCCTCTCCCGAACACCCTAGCATTTACTTCTTTTACAACCCCATCTATAAATATATTAAACAACCATGGTGACATTACACATCCCTGTCTAAGACCCACTTTTACCGGGATGTAGTCTCCCTCTCTTCTACACACCCTAACCTGAGCCTCACTATCCTCATAAAAACTCTTTACACCATTTAGTAACTTACCACCTATTCCATATACTTGCAACATCTGCCACATTGCTCCCCTATCCACTCTATCATATGCCTTTTCTAAATCCATAAATGCAATAAAAACTTCCCTACCTTTATCTAAATACTGCTCACATATATGCTTCAATGTAAACACTTGATTTACACATCCCCTAACCACTCTAAAACCTCCTTGCTCATCTGCAATCCTACATTCTGTCTTACCTCTAATTATTTCAATTATAACCCTACCGTACACTTTTCCTGGTATACTCAGTAAACTTATTCCTCTATAATTTTTACAATCTCTTTTGTCCCCTTTCCCTTTATATTAAGGGACTATACATGCTCTCCGCCAATCCCTAGCTAGCTCAGAATATCTATGATAATATTAAGAAAACCTTACGTAAGGGGATGAAAGGCCTAGAAGATTAAACTAATAGTGAAAAAAAGGTTATTTTTGGTTAAGCAGCAAAGAAATATCAATATCAGTATGAACATGAGATGACAAAATTCTTCAAGGATTTTAACAGCCAAGAACATATAATGTGATAAGAACAGATAAGAATAGGCCACTGAAAATACCATTTACGCTGATAGAGCATCAACAGAATTGCTAGAAAGAGCTAGGAACAAAGAAACTGGTAGGCTATGAGGATATACTAATTAGACAAAACCTTTTAAAAGAGGAGTGAAAATAAATGACTTCAATAAACACTTATAAGAGGTCAACTGAGGATAAAAAAAAGACGAATTTTTTTTTGCCAAGAAACAGTACCGTACCGACCTATCGAATGATTTCTGAGAGAGAGAATGGAGAACAACCAACAGAAGAACAACCAACAGAATAGAAAGAACCAACAGAAGAACAATCAACAGAATAGAAAGAATGAGTAACACAAACACATGTGGAACAATCTTGTGTACTAATGTAAATATATTAAAAAAAAGACTAGAACTAAGGAACACTAAGAGAAGAAACCTGATATAGTCTAAATGAAACTAAACTAGAAAAATGCATTGTTTAAATGAGGTCGAATTCGACGGAAACAAGTGAGTATGAAGAAACAGAGTAGGAAGGATGAAATAAACGAAGACGTCGTTCAGAAAGATGGTTTCTTGTGCATCACTTGTTGCCCTTCACCATCCCATCACTTATGGCACTCTAGCACTGCCGTTAGAATGGTCAGTGACGATGTAGCAACCAACCAACAGCCAATTTAATCTGGGATTTCGCAAGTCTGCAAAGCAGTAGTCCACTCAACATGTGCATGCTTTGCTAACTTCAAACGGCAGAAATCGCCTTTTAACACGGATTTTGATTATACCTAGAATTTAGTCAGTATGCTATATGTACTCAGAGCTGTTTACCACATTCCTCTACACTTTACTTCATGTTCACCAGGATGAACGTAAATTAGACTCGTGTAGTGTCTAGCAGGGTCACCCCTTCGCAACTCTCCTCATGTTTACCTTGTTATTAAAAGCACGAACTCACAAAGAGACTCTCCAGCGAGCTTAACATCTGGTTCCAGGATGACGTCACTAACTGACAACACGCAATCCTTGCTAGAAGGCATCATACAAATAAAAACATGGATATAATGTGTGCTCTAACTAAACCTATCCTCATGTGAACTAAAGTTTCCTGCAGTCCCCACACCATCCAGCAAGTTACGGACGCCGTGAGCAGAGTGAAAGTCATTGATCCTGTTAACCTTACTCTCCTTGGAGCTTCTCTTGTATATAACACTACCGACAATATTACAGAGAAAAATAAGTAACCTTAAGAGGATGGAAACTAAGATCAGCAACATCCATTCCCATGATATTTTCTAACTTCTTACTGTATGAATCTCTCTCCTAAGCTTACCTATTTTTTCCAGATATTCTCTACCTTTCTCCAAACCCAGCCGGAGTAGGACATTCTTCTAAAGTTTATGCTAGTAATAATCTTAAACCTTTCTTTAGATAATTCATAGACGTGAATGCTACAGCTCTACTCAGAAGGGTTGACTGGGCAAATGTATGGCCACTCAGCTCTCTTTACCAACCACATCCTCCACAGTATCCAGTGAATTGCTGAAGCAAGTGTTACCTGAACACAGAATATATACTCTACCGAATATACTCGCTTGCTGCCATGTTGCTCCTATTCACACTGAGAAGTATATTTGGGGCAAGAAGGTAGTCAACCAAATATGGTTTTAACCGTGGCCGGACAGATGACCGACGGACACTTGGCCAACAGACATCTGACTGAAGAACATTTGGCCGAACGTGCATTGCGCCGACAGCCATTTGGCCGAAAGGACAATAGGTTAGGTGATGAATGTCAGTTCGGTGAAATGTCCATTCGGTGAAATGTCCGTCGGCGAAGTGTCCGTCGGACAAATGTCCGGGAGCCGTTTTAACTATCAACGACTTCATTGCATAGACAATGAAGTCATCGACAAGAAGAAGAATAAGTAGCCTTGCAACAGTCCAGATTATTATAATCAAAAAGAAGCGCTAAGCCACAAGGGCTATACAGCTCAACAGTCCAG
Source organism: Cherax quadricarinatus (assembly GCF_038502225.1). Classification (NCBI taxonomy): domain Eukaryota; kingdom Metazoa; phylum Arthropoda; class Malacostraca; order Decapoda; family Parastacidae; genus Cherax; species Cherax quadricarinatus. Next base: position 58,420,047 of record NC_091295.1, on the reverse strand, counting down.
AGCTCGGCCGAGAGAGAGACACAGAACCTTAGAACACTTGTCTCGCAGCCCTGACATTCCCCAGACCTGGAAGGACAGACAGATACTGTGGGACTATACATGAACATCTCTTTGGACGACATAATGGTCACTTAGCGATGGTCAGCAGGGTGGTGCTTTTGATTGCATGGAAGCAGAAAAGCTCAACAAGTATAATGACATAGTTTATGTTGATGACGGGCTTTTAATGCAGGGAATGAGAGCTACTCTAGCTTTGTCATGTTTAATACAGTCACTGTCGACTCCTCGAGATGTATTGTTTACTAGTGATCAACTGGTAAAGCGGAAGTTGCTACCAGTGGTCAACATATAACATGGTCTTGTAACTACTAGTACTATGGGACGAGCACTAAACTCGTAAGGGTCACACAGTAGGTGGGGAATGGGAAATGATTCTGTTTTCATTCAAGCAGGGTAACTATTTCCATGGCTCAAGAGACTTTCATTATTAGCATCAAGTGTACATTATGGATGATATTCTTGGTAATTTGAGTGGTTCCTGATATTAAATTGTCAATGTTGGCACTGGAGTACCAGTGATTTTAATGTTCATAATATATGAAGTTTACTCTTGCGTGTTCCCTATGATTATTTGTTCAAAAATGGAGATGAAATATCTTTTAAATATAATACACTGCCATGTCACATGTGTGTCCCGTGACCTGGTAGAGGTGTCCCGTGACTTGGCAGAGGTGTCCCGCGACCTGGTAGGCAACACACTCGATTCGCACACTGAGTGTCCGTCGTTCGATCCCCGGCAAGGGTGAAACAATGGGCGTGTTTCCTTACATCTGTTGTTCCGTTCACCTAGCAAGCAAGTAGATACCTGAGTGTTAGTCGACTGGTGTGGGTCTCGTCCAGCGGGACAAGATTTAAGGACCCCAATGGGAATAAGACAGACAGTCCCTCGATGATGCTCTGATTTTCTTGGGTAATCCTGGGTGGCTAACCCTCCGGGATTAAAAATGCGAACTTGCTACTAGGAAATTTCAGGGAAGGTAGTAACAACATTGGCTGCTCCTTTATCGTTGCCATACCCTAGGTCGATCTAAGCTCCAATGATGGCCTAATTGCAAGTACTGCTGCACCAACATACAAGGAACATATACTGACAAGAAAACTGACGGTGACGACTACGAACGGACCAAATATGACCAAAAAGAGGACGACCGGCATTCAAATACCAGACCTGCTACCAGATGTACAACCAGACAAGCGACGTTTTCCACTACACTGAAGTAACTGACCTCATATCAAATGTACCAGTGTTCAATGGGAGGGAAACATAGGAGAAAATCTAACAAAACTCCAAAGAAACTGGCAGGTCTGTAGTGACGGTTTTCTCCCTCAATGCCAAATGCGGGAAGGGAGTGAACATTTAAACATGGCTGATACATCACCTCTAGGTCAGGACCAGCCAACAACATGATGCCAGCCCCGCTGAAGTGGAGCGAGGAATCTACTCGGACGGATAACGCCATGGACAAGAACTTTTTATCCTGCCAGGATGGAAATGTGTTAAAAGTGTGAAGGAAGAAGCGGGACTGTGAAGCGAGGGGTGAAGTGGGTTTGTGAAGCAAGGGGACAGGCGAGGGGTGTAGTGGATTCGTGAAGGGCAGGAAATCTATTAGCAATCAGTGGGGACCGCTAGAGTGGCCTCTAGGCTATTGCTAGGTTACTGATAGCAATCAGTGTTTCTTGAAAAAGGAAGGAAGAAACATTTTTGTTGTGAAGGGATAAGGGAGTTGGCTGGCATCAGAGGAATACAGGCTGCCATAATTTTATTTATGTCTTCTGAAATTCGCCGAAGAAGGAAATCCGTCATGCGGACTGGAAAAGGCGACTAGAGTAATGGCACCCTGGACAGTGAAAGCCCCCACAAATGCTCAAACATCAGTATCGCAGCAAGGCATGGCAACACCGTATACCCATAAAAACAAAACAGTGGCGCACAGCTCTTTTTGTGGCGCTCTTATGTCGTGATATTCAGACTAATCCAGGACCTCAAACTAATGTACAGGTACAAACCAGGCAGATTATGTGTCCCTATACTCACTATGGTAAAGATGTCTGCAGCCGCAGCCGGACGATGAGCTGTGATGTAAAGAGTAGTGCACATAAGATGCATGGATAAAATTAGTGACGATGCATACGATGGGTTAGTAGCTATGAATGCCAACGTGAGATAACAGAAACAATACAATTACCTCAAATAACACCAGACAAATGTTTACACTGTACAAAGACACAAAAGAAAAAACAGTAAACACATCATATGTAAAACGTGTAAGGGGTGGGTGCATTATGGTTGTATTTTTGGTCATGTTAATGTTTGTAACATATGCACTCTAATCCAATTACCTTTTAGTAGTACTGACATTGAGTTCCCTAACATTCTTAACACAAATGACCCCATGCCATGATAATTACGACTGCTTCAAGAAAACAGGCCTTCACATTATTCATGTCAACGCGAGGTCACTCTTACCCAAGATGTAAGAGATCAGGGTTCTAGCTAACAAAACTACGGCGGCAATAACATACATCTCTGAATCCTGGTTGGATGTCACTGACTGACGACGAGGTCAAAATAGAACATAAAGCGCTTAGATAGGAATAAAAATGGCGGTGGGGTATGTGCTTATGTAAGAAATTATTTAGCCTACTAAACTAATCCTAGTAGGAACTAGTTACCGTCCCCCCACCCATGATCAATTCTTAGAGGATTTTTCGAGTCTTGTCCGGAATTGATAGCAATTCTGAGACAATGATACTGGGAGATTTCAGTATCGGTTTCCAACAAAATAATGGGCTATGTAGCAGGTATAAGCAAATTCTGGGATTATGTAGTTACACTCAACTAATTAATGCACCAACCCGAATCGCACAGTTCTCAGCCAACATATTAGACCACATCTTTTGTAACTGCTCTGCCAACATTAGCCAGTCAGACGTCATTACTACAGGTCTTGGCGATCATCTCGTCATTTACTGTATCAGAAAAAACATTAGGGGTCGGACAGGCCTACACAGGACAATTAAAATGAGGTCAACCAGAAACTACAGCAAAGAAATACTGGTAAATAGGCTACAAAATTGTGACTGAACAGTGATTACAAGTTGCACGGACGTAAATGATGTCTGGGAAAAAATCAAAACAATGTTCACTGCCATCCTTGATAATATTGCACTAGTTAAAGAGGTTAGGATTAAATGAAGAAATGAACCTGGTTAACTACTGAGATATTAGATAATATGAAATTCAAGGACCAGTTGCTAAAACATTTAAGATAAAAAGGCAGGATACTGCAGCGCTAAATGAATTCCAAAGAATTAGGAACAGACTACAGACTCATAAAAGGAGAAAGAGTAGAAGAGTACAAGAATAACCTCAGAAAGCTCTGGCAACAACTAAAACAGTTGTGGTATAGCCATAAACCCGTAGATAGATTTAAATATTGATAATGAGGTATGCCACGAGACAACTGAAGTGGCAAATTATTTTAATTCATACTACACTTGTGTCGCATCACCACTAGTAAGCAAACTGCCAGTTGCATCAAATACCTTTAACACAGACTATGATAAGTTTAAAGCATATTACAATAATAAGGGCGTCACCTCGAACAGTTGCCAACTAGTTGGTGTATCTTGTGACTTTGTGCGCAAAGAACTAAGAAAATTAAACCCAGCTAAGAGCACCGGTCCCGATAACATTCCGCCTAAGTTCCTAAAAGATGTCGCCTCTGAATTACCAGTTCCTACTGCGCACATAATAAATTTGTCCATAGTCACAAATACTGTCCCGAAAAAAAATCAAAGCGGTCAGAGTTACTACCTTCAAGAAAAATAGTAGATCTGATGTCAGCAACTATAGGCCTGTTAGTATACACAGTGTGATGTCAAAAATTCTAGAGAAGGCGGTATACTGTCAAGTAGTTAAGTATCTTAATGACAAAAATATTCTCCATAGTTACCAGTCAGGTTTTATATCTAATTCAGCCAACACCTCCCTCATTAATCTGATGGACTACCTGATAACCGAAATGTCGCTAGAGAATTTCATAAGAATGGTAACCCTAGATTTGCAAAAGGCCTTCGACACGGTTAACCCCAATATATTATGTAAGAAACTACAAGCTATCGGTACGAGTTCTGTAGAGTGGTTTAAGTCCTAACTGAGCAACAGGAACCAACCTGTCAAGATCAACAACACAGAATCAGAATTCATACCGATAACATGTGGGGTTCCTCAAGGTAGTATCCTGGGTCCTTTGTTATTCCTATGCTATGTGAATGACATACCTAACAGTATCAAATGCAGCTTCTATTGTACGCAGATGACAGTGCTCTGTTAGTATCAGGTAAAGACCAACAAGACATTGCTAATGTACTATCATTAGAACTAGTCCTGGAGCAAATGGTTGGTAAATAAAAATAATCACTACGCCTCGGGAAAACGGAAGCCATACTCTATTGCACGAAACAAACTGAAAAGGGTAAATTTTAATGTCCAGTGTAATGGGGAACCTATTACAGTAAATTCGGTAAAATATCTGGAAATCCCCTTCGACCCAAGCATGTCAGGAGAACTAATAGGGAACAATGTTGTAAAGAAAGCGAATGCCAGACTAAAGCTCTTCTACAAACAGGCTCAGTCTACCTACTGAGGCTCGCAGGACCCAATGTCTAGCTCTCATACAATGTATTATAGAAAACTCTTGTTTTTCATGGTACTCTTCCTTAAAAAAAATGAAAGATAGGCTACAAATTACCCAGAACAAAATGGTGAGATTCATTCTGGACCTGAGTCCAAGAGAGCATGTAGACCAGAATGAATTACAACTGGCAATGCTGAATGTTGAAAACAGTAAATCAACTAAAGCTAAATTACGTTTATAAAATTGCTCACAACCAGTGTCCCCAATATCTTACTGTCAGTTTTGTTAAGGCCGGGAACCAAATGCAGTTACAGAACTACGAGAAAACAACTTTGCAGTACTTAGTCAGTGGTCAGGCTTCAAAGATATTTTTCAGTACTGCAATACAAGAATGGAATAGATTGCCTGCACATGTCAAAGCCTGTCATAGCATGAGTCAGTTCAAGAAGAGAGCCAAAATGTACCTCATAAATAAGGCTACAGAAAGGGAGGAGATTGATTTCTTGTATGAAAATAACTAATTTTACTTTTCCCCTAGTATATCTTCTTTTATTATAACTGCTTTTACATAGTTAAGATACTTACCTGTTTTTTTAAATATAAATAATTATCACAAGGGCCCGAATGGAAATAAGTCACTGACTTTCTTGGGTTATCCTAGGATCCTACACATATGCTGCTATATATGATATTTTATGTAATTGTGTATACCTGAATAAACTTATTTAACAAAATCTTATCTAAAAGAAAACGGAAGTGTGTGTGTGTGTGAGAGAGAGAAGTGAAATTCGGCTAACCGTTTCCGTAGAGTTTACAGGAGTAGCAAGAGCCAGTGTCGCTCCTAGTCAAGAGTTTGTAGGAATAGCGAGAACTAGCGTCACTCCTACTCCAAGGTTTGTAAGAGTGGCGAGAGCCTGTGACATCCCTGCTATTTTTATTTTCAACAAACCGACCATATTGCACCGAGGCAGGGCGACCTAAAAAGAAAAACAAAAGATTTTCTCTTAAGGTCTAGTCCACAACAGGACTAGAACCTGCAAATTCTGCATCAGAATACATAGTACTTTATCCACGAAGCATAGTTGGTGCAGAGTTTGCAGGACGCAGAGATAATGTTTATTTATATATATAATGTCGTGCCGAATAGGTAAAACTTGCGATTTTGGCTTAAATAACAAAGCTCTTCTTGCTGAATAAGGCAAGCGAAAATTTGTGTGCAATAATTTCGCAAAAGTCCTTCTGAACCTAACGGAAAAATATATATTTCATTGTGTTCGTTTATTATTAAATTATTGTAAACTTACCTAAAATATATTTAGTTGGATTAGGCTAAATTAAATTGAGCTTGTTATAATAAGGTTAGGTAAGTTTTCTAAGGTTCTTTTAGTACAAAATTATTAATTTTTAAATTAACATCAATGAAAAAATATATCTTTAAATGTGCAAGAGAAAATTTTAGAAAGGACTTAATTTTAAACGAGTTCTTGCTAACTGACCAGTTTTACCTGTTCGACACGACATTATACACACACACACTAAGACGTATATTACTCACCATCACGACTACAAACATTAGCGCCACTACCAACAGTACCACCAGCTGTAACAGCACCAGAAGTGAAATCCCACCAGTAACAGGACCACCACCAGTAACAGGACCACCACCAGTAACAGGACCACGACCAGTAACAGCACCACCACCAGTAACAGCACCACCACCAGTAACAGCACCACGACCAGTAGCAGCAACACAAACAGAGAGAGCAACACAACCAATAAGAGCACCGCCAGTCAGAGTACTACCACGCATTACCAACAGTAAGAGCATCACCGCCAGCAAGACCACCACCGCCAGCAAGAGCACCACCGCCAGCAAGAGCACACCACCAGCAAGAGCACCACCGCCAGCAAGAGCACACCACCAGCAAGAGTACCACAACCAGTAAGAGCACTACCAGTAAGAGCAACGCAAGTAAGAGCATCACCAGTAAAAATACTACTACGCACCACCGCCAGCAAGAACACCACCGCCAGCAGGAGTACCACAACCAGTAAGAGCACTACCAGTAAGAGCAACACAACAAGTAAGAATATCCCCAGTAAGAATACTACTACGCACCACAACCAGTAAGAACACCACCATTAGTAAGAGCACCACCGCAAGAAAAACCACCACCAGTAAGAGCACCACCACCAGTAAGGACACCGACAGTAAGAGTACCACCACGCAGCACCACCACTAGGAAGAGCACCACCATCAGAAAGAGCACCACCACGTACCACCACCAGTAAGAGCACCACCACTACCGGAAACAGCATCACCACCAGTAGGAGCACCACCACGCACAACCACCACCAATAGAAGTACCACCAGTAAGAGCACCACAACGCATCACTACCAGTAAGAGCACCACCGCGCATCACCACCAGCAAGAGCACCACCACGAATCACCACCAGCAAGAGCACCACCACGCATCACCACCAGTAAGAGCCCCACCACGCACCATGACCAGTAAAAGCTCCACCACGCATAATCACCAGTAAGGGCACCACCACGCACCACTACCAGTAAGAGCACCACCACGCACCGCTACCAGTAAGAGCACCACCACGTACCGCTACCAGTAAGAGCACCACCACGCACCATCACCAGTAAGAGCACCACCACGCATCATCATTAAGAGCACCACCCCCAGTAGGAGCACCACCAGCAAGAGCACCACCACCAGTAAGAGCACCACCACGCATCACCACCAGTAAGTGCACCACCACGCACCACTACCAGTAAGAGCACCACCACGCACCACTACCAGTAAGAGCACCACCACGCACCATCATCATTAAGAGCACCACAACCAGCAAGAGCACCACCACGCACCATCATCATTAAGAGCACCACCACGCATCACAAGTAAGTGCGCCACCACGTACCACTACCAGTAAGAGCACCACCACGCACCATCATCATTAAGAGCACCACCACGCATCACCAGTAAGTGCGCCACCACGCACCACTACCAGTAAGAGCACCACCACGCACCATCATCATTAAGAGCACCACCACGCATCACCAGTAAGTGCGCCACCATGCACCACTACCAGTAAGAGCACCACCACGCACCATCATCATTAAGAGCACCACCACCAGTAAGTACACCATCACCAGTAGGAGCAGCACCACCAGCAAGAGCACCACCACGCACCACTACTACCAGTAAGAATACCACCACCAGTAAGAGCACCACCATGCACCACCACCAGTAGGAGCACCACCACGCACCACCACCACACAGTGGGTGGCACTCAGGCAGACAAGGGTAACAGTTGAGCTTGTGGTGCCAGCAGAGTCAGACGTACAGTGCCACGCTCTCTCCTCCGGTCAGTGGTGGCGGCGTGTGGGCGTTCACCGTGGGCGTGCACCCTGGGCTTGCCACCTGTGGGCGTACGGGCGTGGGCTTGCCACTTGTGGGCGTGTATCAGTCATATGCAAATGGGAATTTTTTTTTTACGAAAATGAAGTGTTTATTGTTATATGCGAAAATTTGTTCATTCTGATGATGTCGATATTGTGAGGTGACGAGGCAAGACTGTGGATAACAGCAGCTGTCTCATCCACCACCTGTCTGATCCACCAGCTGTCTAATCTACCAGCTCTCTGATTTACCAGCTGTCTCGTCCACCACCTGTCTCAACCATCACCTGTTACACCCACCACCTGTCTGATCCTCCGTCTGTCTCATCCACCAAATGTCTAACCCACCAGCTGTCTCACCCACCAGCTGTCTCACCCACCAGCTGTCTCACCCACCAGCTGTCTCACCCACCAGCTGTCTCATCCACCAGCTGTCTCATCCACCATCTGCCTGTTCTACCACCTGTCTCATCAGCCACCTGTCTGTTCCAAGACCTCTCTGACCCGCCACCTGTCTGACCTACCACCTGTCTGACCCACCACCTGTCTGACCCACCACCTGTCTGACCCACTACCTGTCTGACCCACTACCTGTGTTACCCACCACCTGTCTCACCCACCACCTTTCTGAACCACTACTTGTCTGACCCACAACCTGTGACTCACTACCAGTCTGACCCACAACCTGTGACTCGCTACCAGTCTGACCCACTACCTGTCTGATCCACTACCTGCCTGACTCACTGCGTGTCTGACCAACTACCTGTCTCAACCAAAATCTGTCTGACTCACTACCTGTCTGACCCACAACCTATCTGACCAATTACCTGCCTGACCCACTACCTGCCTGACCCACTACCTGCCTGACCCACTACCTGCCTGACCCACTACCTGCCTGACCCACTACCTGCCTGACCCATTACCTGCCTGACCACTACCTGTGGCTCACTACCAGCCTGACCCATATCCTCTCTGACCCACTACCTGTCTGACCCACAACCTGCCTGACCCACTACCTGCCTGAGCCACTACCTGCCTGACCCACTACCTGCCTGACCCACTACCTGTCTGACCAACTACCTGTCTGACTCACTACCTGTCTGACCAACTACCTGTCTTATCCACCACTTGTCGGATCCACCGTCTGTCTAATCCACCAACTGTCTAATTTATCACCAGTCTGATTCACCCCCATGCCTGATCAACACCTACCTGATCTACCCACATGTCTAATCCACACTTACCTGATCCACTGACTTATAACCACCTATCTGTATCAACAATGTGATCAACCACCTGTCTGATCCACCAGCTCTCTGATACACCACCTCTTTCATCTGCCACCTTTCTGATCTACTATCTCTCTGATTCACCACCTGTCTGGCATGCCTCCTGAATAATCCACTTGTCTCGTACACCATTTATCATATCCACCACCAGGAACCCCAGTGTTGTACACCCCAGTATTGTACAACCCAGTGTTGTATATCTCAGGATTGTACACTACAGTTCTGTACACCTTGTTGCACACTGTTGTACACCCCAGTATTGTACGTTTCATTGTACACTTGTGTTGAATACTTCAGTGTTGTACACTCCAGTGTTATACATCCCCGTGTTGTACACCCCAGAGCTGTACACCCAGTGCTGTACACCCCAGTACTGTACACCCCAGTACTGTACACCCCAGTACTGTACACCCCAGTACTGTACACCCCAGTACTGTACACTTCATTGTACACTCCAGTGTTGTATACCTCAGTATTGTACACAGTATTGTGCACTCGTGCTGTACACCACTGTGTTGCACACTACAGTGCTGTACACCTCAGTATTGTACAAGTCACTGTGCACCCCAGTGTTGTACACCCCAGGCTGAATAATAATAATAATAATAATAATAATTCCAATAATGGAATCTAAAACTTCTTTACATATTTACTCTTGGAAGAACCAAAATTTTCCCGATATCCACACTTTTCCTATAATTTTTTTTTATTATGACGACTATGTTCAATATATAAGGTAATGTTTACTGCACATTGGGTGTTAAACACATGATGGTTAAATATAAACAACTTAATTTCTCTGAGATGATAATGTTGTTATTAATTACTTGGCCTGTTGTGTTAGTTACTGCTTGTCAAAGGCACTTGTCGAGTCTGAATGTACTACCTAGTTTGTGTGTGTGTGTGTGTACTCACCTACTTGTAGTTGTAGGGGTCGATTCATAGTTCCTGGTCCCGCCTCTTGACTGTGTGTGTGTGTAACTCTCACAAACGTGAGGTAGTGCTAATGTTGGTATTTTTATGATCATATGAAATATTAATATATCTTTTTACGAGTATTGGCCGTTTTTTCACCGATACCGCATAAATGACCGATAGCTACTGATACCGATACGGACACATCCCTAATATATATATATATATATATATATATATATATATATATATATATATATATATATATATATATTATATATATATATATATATATATATATATATATATATATATATATATATATATATATATATATATATATATATATATATATATATATATATATATATGTCGTGCCGAATAGGCAGAACTTGCGATCTTGGCTTAAATAGCAACGCTCATCTTGCCATATAAGACAAGCGAAAATTTGTGTATGCAATAATTTCGCCAAAATCATTCTGAACGTAACGAAAAAAATATATTTCACTGTGTTTGTTTAGTATTAAATTATTATAAACAAATCTAAAATATATTTAGTTGGGTTAGTGTAAAATAAATTGTTCTTGTTATAATAAGGTTAGGTAAGTTTTCTAAGATTCTTTTGGTGCAAAATTAAAAATTTTTACATTAACATTAATGAAAAAAATATATCTTTGAACGTATAAGAGAAAATTTTAGAAATGACTTAATTTTAAACGAGTTCTTGCTAATTGACCAGTTTTACATATTCGGCACGACATATATATATATATATATATATATATATATATATATATATATACATTATATATATCTATATATATATATGTCGTGCCGAATAGGCAGAACTTGCGATCTTGGCTTAAATAGCAACGCTCATCTTGCCATATAGGACAAGTGAAAATTTGTGTATGCAACAATTTCGCCAAAATCATTCTGAACCTAACGAAAAAGATATATTTGATTGTGTTTGTTTAGTACTAAATTATTGTAAACGTATTTAAAATATATTTAGTTGGGTTAGGCTAAAATAAATTGCTCTTGTTATAATAAGGTTAGGTAAGTTTTCTAAGATTCTTTTGGTGCAAAATTAAATTTTTTTAAATTAACATTAATGAAAAAAATATATCTTTAAACGTAAAAGAAAAAAATTCAGAAAGAACTTAATTTTAAATGTGTTCTTGCTAATTGACCAGTTTTACGCACGACATTATATTATATTATATATATATATATATATATATATATATATATATATATATATATATATATATATATATATATATATAAGAGAGAGAGAATACACACACATATGTATAGGGAAGCACTAAACCCGTGCACATCGTGCATAGCCTGGGGAATGGAATACAGACCAATTCGTTCCATGAGGAAGGATTGGTGCAACTCCTTAGATCAAGAACCTCATCACTGGTGTCGAAGCGTCTTCGAGGAGAGAATGTTATGCTTTGTCCTCACTATGAATGGTGCTGAAACGTCAAATCATGCTGGTGCCACCCTGACACAGGCGCCACCCTGACACAGGTGCCACCTTGACACTAGTGGCACCCTGACACAGGTGATACCCTGGTACTGGTGCCACCCTAACACTGGTACCACCCTAACACAGGTACCACCCTGGCACTGGTGACACCCTGGCACTGGTGACACCCTGGCACTGGCGCTACCCTGGTACTATTGCCACCTTGGCACTGGTGCCACCCTGGCATTGTTGCCACCTTGGCACTGGTGCCACCCTGGCATTGTTGCCACCTTGGCACAGGTGCTACCCTGTTGCTGGTGCCACCTTGGTACTGGTGCTACCGTGGCACTTGTGCTATCCTGGTTCTGGTGCTACCCTGGTTCTGGTGCTGTCCTTGTACTGGTGCTGTACTGGTGCTATCCTGGTACTGGTGCTGTCCTTGTACTGGTGCTATCCTGGTACTGTCCTTGTACTGGTGCTATCCTGGTACTGGTGCTGTCCTTGTACTGGTGCTATCCTGGTACTGGTACTATCCTGGTACTGGTACTATCCTGGTACTGGTGCTATCCTGGTACTGGTACTATCCTAGTTCTGGTGCTGTCCTGGTACTGGTGCTGTCCTGGTACTGGTGCTGTCCTGGTACTGGTGCTGTCCTGGTTCTGGTGCTGTCCTGGTTCTGGTGCTGTCCTGGTTCTGGTGCTGTCCTGGTTCTGGTGCTGTCCTGGTACTGGTGCTGTCCTGGTACTGGTGCTGTCCTGGTACTGGTGCTGTCCTGGTTCTGGTGCTGTCCTGGTACTGGTGCTGTCCTGGTTCTGGTGCTGTCCTGGTACTGGTGCTGTCCTGGTACTGGTGCTATCCTGGTACTGGTGCTATCCTGGTACTGGTGCTGTCCTGGTACTGGTGCTATCCTGGTACTGGTGCTGTCCTGGTACTGGTGCTGTCCTGGTACTGGTGCTATCCTGGTACTGGTGCTATCCTGGTACTGGTGCTATCCTGGTACTGGTGCTGTCCTGGTACTGGTGCTATCCTGGTACTGGTGCTATCCTGGTACTGGTGCTGTCCTGGTACTGGTGCTATCCTGGTACTGGTGCTGTCCTGGTACTGGTGCTATGGTGCTATCTGGTACTGGTGCTATCCTGGTACTGGTGCTGTACTGGTGCTGTCCTGTACTGGTGCTGTCCTGGTACTGGTGCTATCCTGGTACTGGTGCTGTCCTGGTACTGGTGCTATCCTGGTACTGGTGCTATCCTGGTACTGGTGCTATGGTGCTGTCTGGTACTGGTGCTATGGTGCTGTCTGGTACTGGTGCTATCCTGGTACTGGTGCTGTCCTGGTACTGGTGCTGTCCTGGTACTGGTGCTGTCCTGGTACTGGTGCTATCCTGGTACTGGTGCTGTCCTGGTACTGGTGCTATCCTGGTACTGGTGCTGTCCTGGTACTGGTGCTGTCCTGGTACTGGTGCTGTCCTGGTACTGGTGCCACCTTAGCACTCTCATTGCTTCATCGAACCTCTGTTGTCTCATTATCTGTTTAATTACCTATTTTTAATTGCTTATGTTAATTGCCTATTTATTATTTCCTATGTTAATTTCCTATTTTTTATATGTGTACGTATTTATTTACTTATAGTTACTGGGCAGAGTTGTGCTCGTCTTTAAATAACTTAGTATCCTGATGGTAGTTAAATATCCTGGTGTTGGTTATGTATCCTGCTGATCGTTATGTACCCTGATGCTTGTTATGTCTCGTGATGCTCGTTATGTCTCCTGGTGCTCGTTGTGTGCCCTGAAGCTCGTTATGTATCCTGGTGTTCGTAAAATATCCTATTGCTTATGATTTGCATTGGTCCCATAAATCTAGCTTTTAATTAAGGTGTGGCCAGGTTCAGGTTCCTGCACCAGCACCTTGTCTCCTGGATTGAAGGAGCGAAACTTTGCGTTTCTGTCATAACTGTTTCATAGTGTTTTGAGCAGATTTTCAGTTAGCCTTAGCCAACTGACGGGCCACCCGCAACCTTGAAGGGTTGTCGAGTGCTATGCAGGCATCCTCTCCCATCCATCCTTCCTTGAGCACTCGCAGAGGACCTTGTACATTGTGCCCGAAGATTAGCTCAAATGGACTGTATCCTGTTGATTCCTGCAGTTTCTGTCATTACGAATATCAACAGAGGAAGTGATTCATCCCATTCTGTATAAAAATGCATGCAAAAAGTTCTCATGGTTTTTAACATCTGATGAAATCTTTCCAAGGCGCCTTGAGACTGAAGATGATAGGCGGTGGATAATTTATGGATTATATCTAGCCTAGTTGAAGCTTCCCTAAAAGCTTTTGCTGTAAAATTAGTACCCTGGTCACTCTGGATAGACTTAGGAGTGCCAAAGATATAAATCTAGTTATGGCTTTAAGAATGACTTTAGTGTTTATACTGCGCATTGGGACTGCTTCCAGATACCGTGTAGCTTTATCCATGATAGTAAATAAGTAATGGTTCCTGACATGGATTTTGGTAATGGTCTCATACCTTCAATGATTAACTCTGCAAACGATTCTCCATCTGCAGATATGGGATGAAGTGGCGCAGACTGAATGGGATGTCCAGGTTTACCGACTTGTTGACATTCCCTACAAGAGCGAATGTGATTCTTCACATCTTGCCTTATTTTTTTGGGGGGGGGGGCAGTAAAACTTTCAATATTCTATACAGTTCTTTGTATAGAATTGGGGCTATGTTCAAAATTTGTGACCTAAATTTCCTAGGATCTACCAGTCTAAGTTTGGGCTTCCCCCTTACCAGTCTCTGTGCAGAGCAGTAGGTTGTGTTTAATTTTTGACTGGATGATCTGAGTGCGATTCACCCATGGCTGCCTGAAAAGCGAAGTTCAAGGATCTCTCCGCTGATCTTCCTGGAAGGACAGTCCCTCGGGCATGGAAACAGATATATGGCAATCCTGCAACCCTGGAGTAGGAAGGCTTGGTCAGGGACTTTTCACTAATTTTACTAGGCCCTGGCCAGTTTTCCTAGTAAAACAAATTGTCTAGCCCTAGATCCGAGTCGTCCAAGGATAGGTCAGCATTCTCGACAGACATCACTTGGGATTTCGACCGAGTTATGGCCAACATCGGAGAAGAATTTGTCATATTAAGAACGTTATTACCCAGTAATAACACGGCATCTTTCATAGGGAATCCCTCAGAAATACCTTCAGTCAAATATCCTGTATAGTATTTACTCTGCACATGTATCTTATGTAAAGGGACAAAAAATACAGCTCCTCCAAATGCTTCTAAGCAAACGGAGAAATGCAATGGCATCTTTTCAGAGAGAGGGAGGACTCCCCTCTCTTATAAGAGAACAATAAGCCCCAGCATCATTAAAGTTGTTACTTCATTTTTTTTTTCATTCTCCTGATGGAAGATGTGGCATGTACTGTAGTATGGGGCCATACCACACTCTACATCTTTCTGGTTCATCTCAAAAGGGAGGATGTTGATTTTTCCTAAGGGCTTAAATGGGCAGATGGATTTGATGTGGCTAGGTTTATGACAACGGTAACAGGTTACCTCATACTTTAATTTGGCTCCCTGTTCATTTTGTGGCTGGCGCCACTGTGAGTACTGGCGTCGTTGTTCACCATGTTGATCATAAGTTTGAGGTCGGCGCTCGCCAGGTTGACCACGAGTTTGATGTCGTTGCTCACCAGACGACTTGGTTGGTGGTGTTCATTTTCATGCTGCCTCTTCGTCCTCCAGACCGGGACTTGTCCATGACGATCTGGGAAGAAAGATTAGACTGCTCGGACAAGGAGCAGTTAGTCTCAAAAGTGTCAGCCAGCCTTTTTGCTTCTAATGCAGTGGTCAACGAATGATATTCAAGACAGACCCTAACCTCTGGTCCAACAGATTCCAGCAGGTTATCCACCAAAACTACCTACTAGATCTAAAAAGCTGGTAACATTGCTCGCCTTGTACCATTTTAAGTTTTTTGACTGCTGCCTTGCAAAATCTACATGAAACTGACCCAGCTGACGCTTACACAATTTGAATTTCTTCCTGTACTTGGTGAGACTAGACTGATATGCCCCAAGAACCGTTGTTTTAGCAACCCGATAATCAGTGAATTCTTATTTAAAACAGCTGTAAACTCTTGCACTTTGCCATACAACACTGTATGCACCAGTGCTGCCCAATGCTCCCCAGGCCACCTCAATGCTCGAGCCTGGTTTTCAAATGCCTCGAAAAGCTTTTCAGGCTCAGACTCAACAAAGCAAGGTACTAACAGCACTGCTTATTGCACGCTAGTCACCAACAGTCTGCTTAAATTGCCTCCTCTTCTCTCTACCAAACTCTTCTTTAGCAAATGTCGCTGCTCTCTGGTTGTTTCCAGATTGTTTAGCTAACTCAAGTGCCAACGAAGCTGACTCGCCCTGTGACAAACCCAGTGCACCACCTGTATTACGAGACTGCTAGTCTGATTGCTCTGGTGTTAGCCCTCCCACATTACGAAGGAACCTCAGCGGAGATCGGCGATTAATAGCTTCTGTAGTGGGAGATACCTCAGTCTGGTGCACCATAACTGCTTCAACCTTTAATTTGGTATGAATATCACAAAGCTGCACAGCAGTGAGAGTTCGTTGGTATTCTATGTCAATGGAACGAGGAATTCGCCAACAACGCTGTAGAGTTTGGGCAGATTTAGGAGTGTATATATAGACACCAACCGCCTCATCCGTGTTGGTGGTATAACCTACTATAAAACGCGTTTGCAATGCACGCAACAAGCAGCAATAGAACAATACGACTTGGAGGATACACACAACAGCAAGACTGACAGGCAATACAAAAGATGAGAGTGATGCAATCTAAGAGTTACCAAGACCAGCTCCAGCTCCAGATCCCAGACAGGCCACCATATTATGAACACAGGTAATGAATGGCTTGTGAGACCTGGTCGTAATGGGAATTTGAGCAAACAAACCTAGCAGTAGACTATAATATAAATTTTGCCTTCACCCACTATATGCAGATATGTACACTGTGTACAGATAGAATAAGTGTACACCACGGTGACAGATGGCAAAACTGAAGCCAGAGTGCACCATACTCAACCAGCAGGTAGGCAAGTCTGCCAATGATTACCGCAATTGAACCACATTACTTCAGCTTTGGCGGGCTTGCCTGTGATTGGTCAATGACCCAATTTACTGATTTAACGATGGGTACCCTATCGATCGTTAAACCCTTAGCACCCTGATAGCTGGTTGGGAGGCAGCCTATATGGGAGTGTGACATTCGCCTAATAAATTGTAACATACTTATTGCATGCCAGTGTCCTGATGCTTATGTATCCTAGTGCTTATGTATCCTGGTGCTCGTTATGTATCGTGGTGCTCGTTATGTGTCCTG
The DNA here is from genome assembly GCF_038502225.1 of Cherax quadricarinatus. NCBI lineage: Eukaryota > Metazoa > Arthropoda > Malacostraca > Decapoda > Parastacidae > Cherax > Cherax quadricarinatus. The sequence goes on along the minus strand of NC_091295.1, from coordinate 58,402,847 downwards.
GTGCTCGTTGTGTCTCCTGGTGCTTGTTGCGTGTCCTGGTGCTGTTTATTCAACTGACGGTCACTGTCACTTGACGCCTCTGGCTGATTGAGTTCAATCTAATGAGACGCTCCAGAGTGAGAAATTAAGTTTCATAGTAAAATTACTCAACTTTTAACGTAAAACACATTGGAAATAAACTTTTGCTTTGATGAAGGTGTTTACACTGCTTTGAAGAGTGCTTCAAACGTGAACAAGTTGGTAGTCTTGCAAGAGTGCTTCAAACGTGAACAAGTTGGTAGTCTTGCAAGAGTGCTTCAAACGAGAACAAGTTGGTAGTCTTGCAAGAGTGCTTCAAACGTGAACAAGTTGGTAGTCTTGCATGAGTGCTTCAAACGTGAACAAGTTGGTAGTCTTGCAAGAGTGCTTCAAACGAGAACAAGTTGGTAGTCTTGCAAGAGTGCTTCAAACGTGAACAAGTTGGTAGTCTTGCAAGAGTGCTTCAAACGTGAACAAGTTAGTAGTCTTGCAAGAGTGCTTCAAACGTGAACAAATTAGTAGTCTTTGAAAGGTTGTTTCATAAAATCCACCCAAGTCGTCAACAAAGGCAATATAATTTTGAAAGTTATTTATTACCATGTAAGTTATCGAAAGAAATGTAAACGAGTGTTTTATGCGAGTGTGGTGATGTAAACTGTATAAGCAAGTGAGAAAATATTACACCGAGCGTGGAAATATTACATCGAGTGTGGAAATATTAAATCGAGTGTGGAAATATTACACCGAGTGGAAATATTACACGAGAGTGGAAATATTACACCGAGAGAGGAAATATTACACAGTGTGAAATTATTACACCGTATGTGTCTGTGTGCGTGTGAATCCCTCAGCATTTGTGTACGTCAAGAAGAAACAAAACAAGACTCGAGAGCAAACGAAAGACAAGAGGAATGAGCTCAACTAAATCTTAAACCTACAGAAGGTAAGTAAATACTGCCAATATTTTTTATATAGTTAAAGATAAAGCTAACAGAAAAATTAGAATGACCAAAATAGGTTTAGCGCCTCATAAAAAATGTAAAAAGCCATTAAATTATAGTTACTGCAACGTACAGTTTACTTATTGCCTGTCTTCTTTTGGGAATCATGACAAGATGTTATGTTACATTGCAATAACGACTGAAGAACTTCAAGCAACTTTACGATGATGATATAGTACATGTCAGCATGTAACATCATCGCCTTCATCATAGTATCCATCAATACACTAAAATGATTACTTTCTATTCTGTTCTCTCTCTCTCTCTCACACAATATAATATAATATATATATATATATATATATATATATATATATATATATATATATATATATATATATATATATATATGTATCCTAGGTAGTAGGTTGGTAGACAGCAACCGCCCAGGGAGGTACTACCGTCCTGCCAAGTGAGTGTACAACGAAAACCTGTAATTGTTTTACATGATGGTAGGATTGCTGCTGTCTTTTGTCTGTCTCATAAACATGCAAGATTTCAAGTACGTCTTGCTACTTCTACTTACACTTAGGTCACACTACACATACATGTACAAGCATATATATACAATCCCCCTGGGTATTCTATTTTCTTTCTAGTTCTTGTTCTTGTTTATTTCCTCTTATCTCCATGGGGAAGTGGAACCGAATTCTTCCTCCATAAGCCATGTGTGTTGTAAGAGGCGACTAAAATGCCGGGAGCAAGGGGCTAGTAACCCCTTCTCCTGTATAAATTACTAAATTTAAAAGAGAAACTTTCGTTTTTCTTTTTGGGTCACCCTGCCTTGGTGGGATATGGCCGGTGTGTTGAAGTGTTGAAATTATATATATATATATATATATATATATATATATATATATATATATATATATATATATATATATATGGTGCAATTATTTAATAAATGTATGGAAGAGGGTAAGGTACCTAGGGATTGGCAGAGAGCATACATAGTTCCTTTGTATAAAGGCAAAGGGGACAAAAGAGTGCAAAAATTATAGGGGGATAAGTCTGTTGAGTATACCTGGTAAAGTGTATGGTAGAGTTATTGTTGAAAGAATTAAAAGACTGAGAATAGGATAGCAGATGAACAAGGAGGCTTTAGGAAAGGTAGGGGGTGTGTGGACCAGGTGTTTACAGTGAAACATATAAGTGAACAGTATTTAGATAAGGCTAAAGAGGTCTTTGTGGCATTTATGGATTTGGAAAAGGCGTATGACAGGGTGGATAGGGGGGCAATGTGGCAGATGTTGCAGGTGTATGGTGTAGGAGGTAGGTTACTGAAAGCAGTGAAGAGTTTTTACGAGGATAGTGAGGCTCAAGTTAGAGTACATAGGAAAGAGGGAAATTATTTCCCAGTAAAAGTAGGCCTTAGACAGGGATGTGTGATGTCACCGTGGTTGTTTAATATATTTATAGATGGGGTTGTAAGAGAAGTAAATGCGAGGGTCTTGACAAGAGGCGTGGAGTTAAAAGATAAGGAATCACACATAAAGTGGGAGTTGTCACAGTTGCTCTTTGCTGATGACACTGTGCTCTTGGGAGATTCTGAAGAGAAGTTGCAGAGATTGGTGGATGAATTTGGTAGGGTGTGCAAAAGAAGAAAATTAAAAGTGAATACAGGAAAGAGTAAGGTTATGAGGATAAAAATATTAGGTGATGAAAGATTGGATATCAGATTGGAGGGAGAGAGTATGGAGGAGGTGAATGTATTCAGATATTTGGGAGTGGACGTGTCAGCGGATGGATCTATGAAGGATGAGGTGAATCATAGAATTGATGAGGGGAAAAGGGTGAGTGGTGCACTTAGGAGTCTGTGGAGACAAAGAACTTTGTCCTTGGAGGCAAATAGGGGAATGTATGAGAGAATAGTTTTACCAACGCTCTTATATGGGTGTGAAGCATGGGTGATGAATGTTGCAGCGAGGAGAAGGCTGGAGGCAGTGGAGATGTCATGTCTGAGGGCAATGTGTGGTGTGAATATAATGCAGAGAATTCGTAGTTTGGAAGTTAGGAGGAGGTGCGGGATTACCAAAACTGTTGTCCAGAGGGCTGAGGAAGGGTTGTTGAGGTGGTTCGGACATGTAGAGAGAATGGAGCGAAACAGAATGACTTCAAGAGTGTATCAGTCTGTAGTGGAAGGAAGGCGGGGTAGGGGTCGGCCTAGGAAAGGTTGGAGGGAGGGGGTAAAGGAGGTTTTGTGTGCGAGGGGCTTGGACTTCCAGCAGGAATGCGTGAGCGTGTTTGATAGGAGTGAATGGAGACGAATGGTTTTTAATACTTGACGTGCTGTCGGAGTGTGAGCAAAGTAACATTTATGAAGGGGTTCAGGGAAACCGGCAGGCCGGACTTGAGTCCTGGAGATGGGAAGTACAGTGCCTGCACTCTGAACAAGGGGTGTTAATGTTGCAGTTTAAAAACTGTAGTGTAAAGCACCCTTCTGGCAAGACTGTGATGGAGTGAATGATGGTGAAAGTTTTTCTTTTTCGGGCCACCCTGCCTTGGTGGGAATCGGCCAGTGTGATATATATATATATATATATATATATATATATATATATATATATATATATATATATATATATATATATATATATTATGCATGCATGCATGCGGGCAAAACAACCACAGGAGTTGAATAATAGCTCTAGGCCTTTCATGTCGCAATCAACACATCAGGGGGACATCTGAACGAATCTGCCAAGATCTCTTACTTATTTCTGCAACAGTACAAGCTCCTAATTTGCTGATTGCAACACGAAATACCTAGAGCTATTATTCAACTCCTGTGGTTGTTTTGCATCTTGTATCGCTTGTTCGCGATTGTTGCATTTTTTTTATTATTAACACATCAGCCGTTTCCCACCAAGGCAGGGTGGCCCGAAAAAAAAATTTCGCCATCATTCATTCCATCACTGTCTTGCCAGAGGCGCGGTTACACTACAGTTATCAAACTGCAACATTAACACCCCTCATTCAGAGTGCAGACACTGTACTTCTCATCTCCAGGAATCAAGTCCGGCCTGCCGGTTTCCCTGAATCCTTTCATAAATATTACACTGCTCACATTCCAACAGCACGTCAAGTCCTAAAAACCACATGTCTCCATTCGCTCATATCTAACACGCTCACGCATGCTCGCTGGAAGACCAAACCCCTCGCACACAAAACCTCCTTTACCCCCTCCCTCCAACCTTTCCTAGGGCGACCCCTACCCTGCCTTCCCTCCACAACAGATTTATACACTCTCTAAGTCATTCTATTTTGTTCCATCCTCTCTACTAGGAGTTCTGGTTAGCAGTAACCTGAACCCAAGACAACAGTGTATAAGCGTTCGCAATAAAGCTAACAGAATCCTTGGCTTCATTTCAAGAAGCATAAATAATAGAAATCCTCAGGTTGTTGTTCAACTCTATAAATCCTTGGTTAGGCCTCATTTAGATTATGCTGCACAGTTCTGGTCACCGTATTACAGAATGGATATAAATGCACTGGAAAACGTACAGAGGAGGATGACAAAGTTGATCTCATGTATCAGAAATCTTCCTTATGAGGATGGGCTGAGGGCCCTGAATCTGCACTCTCTAGTTTCGCGAAGAATTAGAGGGGATATGATTGAGGTGTATAAACCGAAAACAGGAATAAATAAAGGGGATGTAAATAGCGTGCTAAAAATATCTAGCCTAGACAGGACTCGTAGCAATGGTTTTAAGCTGGAAAAATTCAGATTCAGGAAGGATATAGGAAAGCACTGGTTTGGTAATAGAGTTGTGGATGAGTGGAACAAACTCCCGAGTACCGTCATAGAAGCTAAGACGTTGGGTAGTTTTAAAAATAGGTTAGATAAATACATGAGTGGGTGGGTGTGAGTTGGACCTGACTTAGCTGGTGCTACTAGGTCAGAAGCCATGCTCCTTCCTTAAGTGGAAGTGACCTAACTGAGTGGGTCATTGGTCTAAGCCGGGGGTTGACATGGACCTGCCCCGCATGGGCCAGTAGGCCTGTTGTAGTGTTCTTTCTTTCTTATGTTCCAATGTACTTGTCCAAACAACCTCAACAACCCCTCCTCAGCCCTCTGGATAATAGTTTTGGTAATCCTGCACCTCCTGCTAATTTCCAAACTACGAATTCTCTGCATTATATTCACACCACACACGATATTTCCACTGACTCCAGCCTTCTCTTTGTTGCAACATTCACCACCCATGCTTCACACTCATATAAGAGCGTTGGTATAATTATACTTTCGCATATTCCCCTCTTTGCTTCCATGGACAAAGTTCTTTGTCTCTACAGACTCCTCAGTGCATCACTCACCTGTCCTTGTCAGTTCTATGATTCACCTCACAGATTCTATGATTCATTTCACAGACCCATCTGCTGACACGTACACTTCTAAATATATGAATACATTCACCTCCTCCATACTCTCTCCCTAAAATTTCATATCCAATCTTTCCTTACCAAATTTTTTTTCTCTTTCCTATATTCACTTTTAATTTTCTTTCACATACTCAACCAAACTTATCCACCAACGTCTGCAACTTCTCTTCAGAATCTCCCAAAAGCAGTGTCATCAGCGAAGAGCAACTGTGACAACCCCTAATTTGTGTTAAATTCTTTATCTTTTAACCCCACACCTCTTGCTAACACCCGAGCATTCACTTCTCTTACAACCCCGTCTATAAATATATTGAACAACCATGGTGACATCACACATCCTTGTCTAAGGCCTACTTTTACTGGGAAATAATCCCCCTCTCTCCTACATATTCTAACTTGAGCCTCACTATCCTCGTAAAATCTTTTCACCACTCTCAATAACTTACCTCCTATTCCATACATTTGGAATATCTCTCATATTGCCCCCCTATCCACCCTGTAATACGCCTTTTTCCAGATCCATAAATGCCACAAAAACCTCTTTACCTTTATATAAATTCTGTGCACCTATATGTTTCACTGTAAACACTTGGTCTACACACCCCCTACCCTTCGTAAAGCCTCCTTGTTCATCTGTTATCCTACCCTCCATCGTATTTTTAATTCAATAATAAATACCATACACTTTACCAGGCATATTCAACAGGCTTATTCCCCTATAATATTTACACTCTCTCTGTCCTCTTTGCCTTTATACAAAGGAACTATGCATGCTCTCTGCCAATCTAGACACCTTACCCTCTTCCATACATTTATTACATTAAAGCACCAACCACCCCAGAACTATCCCCACCTGCTTTTAACATTTCTATCTTTATCCTATCAATCCCAGCTGCCTTACCCCCTTTCATTCTACCCACTGCCTCACGAACTTCCCCCCACACTCACAACTAGCTCTTCCTCACTCCTACAAGATGTTATTCTTCCTTGCCCTATACACGAAATCACAGCTTTCCTATCTTCATCAACATTTAACACTTCCTCAAAATATTCACTCCATCTTCCTGATACCTCTAACTCTCCATTTAATAACTCTCCTCTGCTACTTTTAACTGTCAAATCCATTTGTTTCCTAGGCTTCCTCAGCTTATTAATCTCACTCCAAAACGCTTTCTTATTTTCAACAAAATTTGTTGATAACATCTCACCCACTCTCTCATTTGCTCTTATTTTACAATGCTTCATCACTCTCTTAACCTCTCTTTTCCTCTCCATATACACCTTCCTCCTCGCATCACTTTTGTAAAAACCTCTTATGTGCTAACTTTTTTCTCTCTACATTATCTTTCCACCAATCGCTCTTTTTCTCTCCTGCACCCAGTTCTGGTGTAGATACGCCGGTATAATCGCCCGGCCCGGGCTTTTTCCAAGAGGTGGCCCGGCCTTGGTTCCCTGTCGAGGGAGTGTCTCAGACCAATTTCTGCCATGGGAGGGGGTACAAGTACCTCCTCGTCTTCTGGAACCAGCTGTCCCCAGGCCTAGCCCCATTCCCCGCTCCCCGTTGGGGCGGGGAATGGGGCTAGGCCTGAGAGGAGTTAAGCACCTTGGGCTGCAACAAACCCCGCCCACTCCAGCACCCACTTTCCTGTAACCACAAACTTCTGCTGAACACACTAACACTACATTCTTAAATCTACCCCATACATCTTCAACCCCATTGCCTATACTCTCACTAGCCCATCTATCGTCCAACTGTTGTTTATATCTTACCCTGCTTCCTCCTTTATCTTATAAACCTTAACCTCTCTCTTACCTGCTTCTTCCATTTTCCTTGTGTCCCATCTACCTTCTACTCTCACCGTAACTACAATTAAAAAGTGGTCTGATATATCTGTGGCTCCTCTATAAACATGTACATCTTGAAACCTACCCAACAGTCATTTATCTACCAATACGTAGTGCAACTACTGTTATTACGGCCTACATCATATCTTGTATACTTATTTATCCTCTTTTTCTTAAAATGTTACCTATAACCAAACCCTTTTCTATACAAAGTTCAAAGGTCCCCCATTATCATTTACACCTGGCACCCCAAACTTACCTACCACACCCTCTCTAAATGTTTCTCCTACTTTAGCATTTAGGTCCCCTACCACAATTACTCTCACCTGGTTCAAAAGTTCCTACACACTCAACATCTTCCAAAATTTCTCTCTCTCCTCTACACTCCTCTCTTCTCCTGGTGCATACACGCTTATTATGACCCACTTTTCGCATCTGACCCTTATTTAATCTACATAATCCTTGAATTTAAACATTTATATTCCCTCTTCTCCTTCCATAATTGATCCTTCAACATTATTGCTACTCCCTCCTTAGCTCTAACTCTCTCAGATATTCTTGATTTAATCCCATTTACTTCTCCCCACTGAAACTCCCCTTCCCCCTTCAGCTTTGTTTCGCTCAGAGCCAGGACATCCAACTTCTTTTCATTCATAACATTAGCAATCATCCTCTTATCATCCGCACTACATCCACGCACATTTAAGCATCCCAGTTTTATAAAGTTTTTCTTCTCTTTTTTAGTAAATGTCTACAGGAGAAGGGGTTACTAGCCTATTGCTCCCGGCATTTTAGTCGCCTCATACGACACGCATGGCTTACGGAGGAAAGATTCTTTTCCACTTCCCCATGGACAATTATTATTATTATATATAATATATATATATATATATATATATATATTTATATATAGATATATATATATATATATATATATATGTCGTGCCGAATATGTAAAACTGGTCAATTAGCAAGAACTCATTTAAAATTAAGTCCATTCTGAAATTTTCTCTTATACGTTTAAAGATATATTTTTTCACTTATGTTAATGTAAAAATTTTTAATTTTGCATCAAAAGGATCTTACCTAACCTTATTATAACAAGAGCAATTTATTTTAGCCTAACCCAACTAAATATATTTTAAATAAGTTTACAATAATTTAGTACTAAACACATTCAAATATATTTTTTTCGTTATGTTCAGAATGATTTTGGCGAAATTATTGCATACACAAATTTTCACTTGTCTTGTATGGCAAGATGAACGTTGTAAAGTAAAAGGACAGAAATGCAACTAATGTGACATTTATTGTGGCAACGTTTCGCTCTCCAGGAGCTTTATCAAGCTTGATAAAGCTCCTGGAGAGCGAAACGTTGCCACAATAAATGTCACATTAGTTGCATTTGTGTCCTTTTACTTTACATATTGTCGGTAATTCTACCAACTTTATTACAAGATGAGGGTTGCTATTTAAGCCAAGATCGCAAGTTCTGCCTATTCGGCACGACATATATATATATATATCGTACAGCATTGCTAAGACTTTCTATTTTGGCTTAAATAGCAACGCTTTTCTTGCCAAATAAGGCAAGCGAAAATTTGTTTATGCAATAATTTCGCAAAAATCATTCTGAACCTAACAAATAAAATACATTTCATTGTGTTTATTAAATTATTGTAAAGTTATCTAAAATATATTTAGTTGGATTAGGCTAATTAAATTGTGCTTGTTATAATAAGGTTAGGTAAGTTTTCTAAGGTTATTTTGATACAAAATTATTTTTTACATGAACATAAAAGAAAAAATTATCTTGAAACGCATAAGAGAAAATTTTAAAAAGGAATTCATTTTAAATGAGTTCTTGCTGATTGATCAATTTTACCTATTCTGCACGACATACATATATATACCCGTTTTAAATGGCACTATATAAGGATCTATTTACGCCAGATCATGTAACCCGAGTCCTCCTGTCCTGCCTCCCAGGTCATTTAACTGCCACAGCGGAGCGATTTTCTCAGTTCTGTTCTGTTTTTTTTTTGTACTGGAAATCAACACAATAGTAATATGAATTCTAATAAAGACAAATTACACTGGGATATTCTGTATTCAAGGGAACTCTACACAATGAATTGTTGCAATACAAATACTTAGCTACAGCTGTATTCGAACTCGAGGAGCACCACCATCTGGGGTTCAAAATATATACAGAAAATAGCCATTAGATATACTGCAAGAAAAGGGTTACTCAGTCCTGTAACAACTTCAGACAGTATTACCAAGGCTGGCTCCTCCTCAGGAAAATTAATGAATAGAAAAAGAAAAGAAATAATAATTCACAAAGATAAACACTTTATTATTTAGTAATGCAAAGGTAAAACATTGAAAAAATGAATGTGTATCCTATTTGACAGAAAAATGAAAAAATGAAATGGAAAAATGACATTTGAATTCAACGCTAATATGTACGTTTATACTGGGGTGTCTGGTTGATGTTGGCACCGTCTTGTAGAAATTGTAGCCGTTACTGATGTGGGGGGGGGTCACAGGTGTTGAATGACAACCCAACGACTAGTTCTTCACAGAGTCTATAGTCTTGAATAGTCAGTCCAGATGACAGGAACGCAGGTTCTTTACCACTGCAAAGATGAGGGGTAGTGTCCTGTACAATTATTCAGGTAGGCAGATTATAAGGTGACGTCCCAAGACCGTTTTCAGTCCGTCTCCTTCAACACTTCTCGTTGGTTGGCAGGTGACCCGATCTGTCATTCCAAGCTGGAAAGAGAGACAGGTTACCCACTGCTTAAGAAATCACTCTCCATGATAAGTGCAAGATAATTAAAAAAGGTGGTGATTATCGAAAAGTCTTATGTGGAACTTAAAACTGAAAGGACTAAGTTTATTATTGGTCAAAAGTGAAGCTTTCAACCAATATCCACTAGAATAGGAGCAGAGGCTTTAACTTACAGTTGTGCTGGGAGCTGTGAGTCAAGTGATTACTGTTTGGCCGGAGCCCCACACGTCACCTTTCGGGGTGGGGAGAAAGTGGGGGGCGGGGAGGGGATAGCGGGAGCTAGACTGACCCTACCTTAACAAGCAGCCGGCAATCAAACTATCGTTTCCATATACTCGCTCGCTACTCCTATCTGTTGAACTTTTCCCTCACAATGAATTGTTGCAATACAAATACTTAGCTACAGCTGTATTCTAACTCGAGGAGCACCACCATCAGGGGTTCAAAATATATACAGAAAATAGCTATTAGATATACTGCAAGAAATTTTCACACAAAATATTTAAAACAATGAAAAAAACATATGATTGTCCGTGCTTGTAAAGTTGGGCTGTTGTAGGCAACCCAGCTCTCCGCTGTAAACTGCAACTTTATTTCTATTTGCAAGTTTAGAAATTTAGTAAATCAAGAAGTTCAATATTCACGTGTCTAAATAAAGACATCTTGTACAAATATACTTAGACTGATAACTAAGAGACGTGTGTAATACAGAACAACTGGACCTCTTTACTAATGGAGCCGTTGTATCAACAATAGGGGTCTTTCAATAAGAAACAGAGAATAAATAATGGAGACAGGAGAGGTGAAGAAGAAATCTGAAGTTATCAGTCCCTCAGCCTTGATCACCTCAAACACCTCTTCTAACGATTGCAGGATTTATTCTTTGAACTGAATTAAAAAAGAAAGTCACTGGTTGGTGAGAAGTCTCTATCAATAAAGAAACACAGGTGTTACACATGTGTCTTATTAATCAACTTGTCGATTAATAAGGCACATTAATGTTATATTTAGGCTGCACGATATATAATCAAAATACAGAGCATAAATGAAGAAATATCTCATGACAAGACTGTCTCGTATGACCAAATACAAGTTATTTAGCGATCAAATTATAAATATTCCAAGTCAGCCCCAGAATAATCAAAAGTCATCACACAAACCTCTTTAGAGCCGCACAAATCTCAGCGGGCAGCTCACTGGCCCACGACTCCAACACAGGGTATGTATGTCTGTGCAAAAGTCGCCTTATTTCTTGACATGAACATTAACACACGACACTCAGGAATGACTGTCGTACTAAACACTATTCTCAGAATTATCCTGCAAGCTAAATTCTCGAGCTATGGATAAAGCATCAGCAATTACATTCAAACTCTTACACATTAGAGGAAGTTTTCTGTAATAAAAATACTATATTTATGACGAGATCCTGAATTTCAGGCTTGGTTGGAGATAATGTGCTCACTCACACTCTCAGTACAGTGGAGGGAAGTTCACAGCTATACTTTATTTAACGATGAGTAGAGCAGCTGGACGCCAGGTAAAGTGAAATATGAACATAAGAAACAGTCTCTTTCTATACTGTTTCCGTGCTAAAAAATCTCCCAGACGTACGTGAAATTATTCCTACTTGACCAGGTACTGTGGAAGGTAAATCTAGATGTAGACACAAGCATAATGTTAAAAAAGATACTTCTGAGACCATGTTCAGTAGAAGTGTTATCTCATCATAAAATAACAAGTTTCTCCTTCAGGAACACGTTGTCTTAAATAAGGTTTGTGCTGGTCTGAGTGTCTTTGTTTTACACTTGTCGTCACTATCTTCCAACCGTAAATATTGTTGGTGGTGATACTGACAGGATATTGTATCGTCCACATAGTTGGCTTCATCAAGTCATAATTAGATCTACCTGGAGAGAGAGAATGAGCTTATATGCAGGGAGTGTAGCGAGTTGAAGAGTCACGTGAAGTATGTTGAAGCTATTGGCTAGACTAAAAACAGGTTGAACAAATTTATGTTTGAGAAATACTGGATTTGAGAACCTGCCTAGAATAGGCCAGTAGGCTTGCCTCAGTTTTCATTCATATTAAATTCTAATGTTATGTGGGATCGATCAAGAAATTTCCTAACAGGAGGCTCTATGTTGGAGCCATCATTTTTCTGGAGGAAATTGTTAAATATGTTGATTAATGATGACTAAGATCCTCCATCTCTGGGTGCCTTGCTCAGTGGCGATGAGTTTTATGTCCTTCCAATTAAGTGGCTGTTGGAGTTTCGGTGTAAAAAGCAGGCGTTCAAGTCATTTGATCTGTTGGCGTATTGGTGTTCAGGAGAGAGAGAGAGAGAGAGAGAGAGAGAGAGAGAGAGAGAGAGAGAGAGAGAGAGAGAGAGAGAGAGAGAGAGAGAGAGAGAGAGAGTGAGAGTGTGTGTGTGTGTGTGTGTGTGTGTGTGTGTGTGTGTGTGTGTGTGTGTGTGTGTGTGTGTGTGTGTGTGTGTGTGTGTGCGTGCGCGCGCGCGCGTGTATAAAGTCTCTGGATGTTTCGCCCACGTATATTTTGCTACAATCGCCGCAATAGATTGTGTATTCCTTGCACTGGCTTGAACTTTTTTGGTGGTGTCCCTGACTAGTGATGTCCTTAACTGTAGTGGAGGCAGCGGCATGTAGTTGGAAATGAGTATTGGGGAGTGCACTAGAGATGTGTTTGACAATGGAGTTATGAACATTGTATTTTCTTTCGGTGATCTCTTGTCCAGGTGTTGAGTGGACGGCGTCTGCAATCTCTGTGAAATGACGAGGAGTGTGAAGTTTAGAAAACACCTGGTTGAGGACAAATAAATTTTCTTAAGAGGAATTCTCTGCGGGAGATACGGAGGACAAGCAGGAAGAAGTCTATGTTGACGCCACGTTTAGTCTTGACATCATGGTGTGAGAAGTGTAGAAGATCGTACTGGTTGGCGAGTTTGCGGTAGACTTTAAAACGAGGCTAATAGTCTGCTTTGCAGAGTAAAGCATTGAGGAAAGGAAAAGAGTGCTCTCGACTTCCAATTGGTTTTGCTTTTATTGGAGTGCAGAGATGCTGAATGGTCTAGGAGTTATGATGATTATGTCAACATAGCGGAGCCAAGAGGGAAACCGCTTAGCTTCGAGATGTTCCATGTATAGGTTTGCCAGTACAGCATTTAGTGGGGAACCCAAACATATGCTGAAAGCTTTTTGAGAAAGTTAATTTTCAAAAGAAAAGCAAGTAAAATCAACACACAGATCAACGAGGTCTATAAAATCGCTGGATGGAAGGGGAAGGCGGCTTGGCTTGTTCAGACCAGAGCTTTGGTGAGATGGGTAAGGAAGAAGGATGGGTAAGGATAGAAATATTGGAAAAGGGTGGGAGGGGGGTGAGAGGTAGGATATAAAGGCAAGTGGCCCAACCACTTTGGTGTAATTTAAAAAGTGTACGTGAAATGATAATATATTATTTAAGGGGTATAAGACTAACCCATCAGTCACATAGATATAACAGATATATAAGTACATGACTCTGAATTGGTAGTAATTATACAAGTTGCATTTTTTTTTTTTTTTTTTTTTTTTTTTGCGATTGCACACCGGATATTTATGCGACAAGGAAGGCAGTAATTTTCTGGCCAGTTTATAGAATTTCGTGACAATGGCTTCTTACAGGTGTCCAGCCATAGTAAATAGCATAATTTGTACATTAGAAAGTTATATAAGATGTCTCCCTAATTGGGGGCGATGATTTTCTCAGTATACATAGAAGGGTTCTGGTGGTACCCAATCTTCTTCATCAGGGAGGTTGCTCAATATCATGGGTCGAGGGTAATCTTCTTTATGAATAAAACGCCGGACCCTCAGCGGGAGAGTCATTCTTTGAGTCCTGTGAGGAGGAGTATTGATTATATAATCCGTGGTATTTACCACTTGTATAGGATGTTCTCTATCTGGCATGTATAGTTCTTGCATTGAATAGAGTTGTTTCTTTTTTAGAGTGTCGAGGCGTACATTTATGGCAGTAATATCTTGTTGTATGTGTAAATCTGCCATTTTAACTCTGTCTCTCCTCCTGGTATCGGTAATGAAGCGAAGAGCTCTATTCTGGAACCTTTGTAGCCGTAGCATGTTGGTCTTTGTTGTTAATGACATTGGGACACAAGAGTATTCGAGTATTGGTCTTATTATCATTTTATACAGATGTTTTTTGACATGTTGAGGGGCTTGATTGAATCGAAAGAGACTGCTAAGACCGGCTTTGGCTATGTTGATCTTTTTAGTTACATGAGATGTTGAGTGGAGCAGCCTGTCTATTTCATATCCCAAAATCTTGTTAGGGTTTCTAATGGCTACAGGTGTACCTCTGATGGAGATACCCCCTTTATCTTAAATTGTTGATGCAAAACATCCTATCGTGCTAACAAGGACCTTGTCAGGATTAGTTGTAATTCTCCATTTCTTTTCCCAATTAGATGTTCTACGAAGTTCAGTATTCATTTTTTCTATGACTCTCTCATACTTGTATTTTCCTGTTACTGGAGTTGATGAGACGACATGAATAACATCATCTGCAAACTGTGTCACAATTGTGTCATTAAACTCTGGTTGAGGAAGGTCATTCACATAAATGTTGAACAGAATTGGACTTAGACAAGAACCTTGTGGGACACCAGCTGTCGGTATAAAAGGCTCTGTCGACCTGCCATGAAAGGTGGGAATGATTTTTCTTTGAGTTAAGAAATTATATATTAATCTGAGAAAAGTCCAGTTATGGTCTGGTAGGTCAATGAGTTTGTATATAAGGCCATCATGCCATAAGCTATCAAAAGCTTTATGAACATCTCTGGTGGCAATTAAGGCAAGATTGCCCTGATGTTTTAGACTTGCTACTGTATCGAAAATAACATTTATTGCATGATTGGTACCTCTATGTGTTCTAAAGCCAAATTGTTTTTCAGTAAAAAAGTGATTAAACTCCATATAGTAGTTCAATCTGTTGGAAATGACTTTCTCAAGAACTTTTCCAGTGACTTCAAGTAAAGATATAGGTCTATAGTTCCCAGGGTGGTGGATGTCTTTATTGGGCTTACCTAGAAAGATCATCCTAGCAGTCTTAAAAACAACTGGAAAATGTCCTGAGGCCAAGATGACATTAAAGATATTTACCAAAGACTGTTTACAATTTCTAGGTAGGTACTTTATTTGTTTCATTGTTATTCCAGAGAGGCCAGGGGCTCTATTTCTCATTCTTCCAATAACCTGACTTATCTCTAGTAATGTAATAGGTCTAGTAAGCGGGTGGGTATCTTCAAGAGTTGAAGTATCGATGGAAGGTAGTGGTTGTAGATCATCCAAGTTCTCATCTCTCCATTCATTTACCAACTGATAATGATTATTGTTAAATTGACGACTGTTATTATGGGAGAGAATTTTCTCCCATACATCACCCATCAAATTAGCCTGGTCCTGTGGATCATCAAGTTTAATTTCAACATCTTCATCATCCTCATCAGTGAAGGTATGAACTAGGTAATTAGGAGCCTTGTGCTTTGCCCCTAAAAGTTGTCGGATCTTACTCCAAAATTTTGCTGGTTCCCGTTTATACTGATTAGCTTGAAGAACTAGAAATTTCCATATGTCCCGTTTGTGTTGACTAATCATGTTAATTAATTCTTGCCTTAATCGGTGCAGTGTAGCTGCTGGTGGTTGTCGCGTTTGAAGATGCCTTCGACATTCTGCTTGATAATTTCTTAAATTGTCTCTAATTTCCCTAGTAGGTTTATATTGTTGGTATATCTTTGTGGAAGCTAATTGACAAGTTGCATTAGTAGCTTCAATTATTCGATTATGCAGGGACCTGATTGCATCATCAATTGCATTGGAAGGTAGATTTTCCAATGACACAATTTCATCCTCACCCAGATATGCCCTGAAGGGGTCAAATCCTAGGGTGTTAAGATTGGGTTTAGGAGTTACAGGTATTCTAAATGGAGAAGTTTGTAGTTGTATTATAACAGGGATATGGTCAGATCCTACGTTTCCACCAGGAGATATACGACAGTGGAAGATGTCACAGTCTCTGTTTGTCAGTACTATATCTGGTGTCCCTGGATGAGGTCCAATGTACGATTTAAAGAATGGGCCTTGAAATGACAAGTTTCTAGCTGTCATGATATTAAAGAGTTGTTTTCCTTTTAAGTCACCCAGTGGAATACCAGCTCCACAGTTGAAGAGGGCAGGGTGATGAGCATTAAAATCTCCAGCTAGAATTGTTGGAATATTCCTGCTTAATATCCTATGTAGAGGAATTGACTATATATTGTTGTCTCGGGGGAAAATATCCAGTTCCTATCACTAGTTGTCCATGAGACGTTGTCATTTCTATTGCAAGAATGTTATCTTCATCAACATGAATATTTTTAAATGTATAGCCTAATTTAACTAAGATGGCTACACCACTAAAGGGTCCTCTCGATTTCTCCACAGTAGAGTAACCACGTAATTTAATATGTTGATCAACTCTCGCAGCTGTCTCATTCAAAAGTATAACATCGGGATTGTAGTTATGTAGTTCAACCTCAAGAAGGTAACGGTTATTAAAGAAATGTTGAACATTAAGTTGGAAAATTGTAATCCCCATTATTTCTTGCACTTCGCTCGTGTACTGCGGTCTGAACGCCTGCAAGTAATGTCACGTGTTGTATCCACACTATCTCTGCTGGACTCGTCAAGGGGAGGAGGGAACTTTTGCGTGGGTGCTTGTGTATTAAAAATGCCATCATCTTCACTAGAGGTAGTAATATTAACAGACTCATTAGAATCGTTAGAGTCATCATCAGAAAACTGAGGTATGATATTCCCAGTTACAGGTAGCAGAGGCTCGTGAGAGGTAGGCAAGGTGAGTTACCCTGGGAAAGTTCCTGTTCAACAGGATCAGCTTCTATAGCGGGAGAGTAGGCACCAACTTCTGGGGCATTGTTATGTTCAGTTGTTGACTTATCGGGTTGAGGGGAGTTGACAACCTGGGTTTGCGAGGTGGGCGATCCCTGGGCCAGTGATGACTTAGGCTTATTTTTAGATGTAGAGTATGGAACATACTTCTTGTTATGAGAAGGCTGGGTCATAATAGCCTTCACATTTTCTGGGATAGTGATGGGAGTGATCCCATTAGCCATTAACAGATCATTTAAAACTTGAGAGCAGAGTTGAATGTCACCACCTGCTATGTCTTTGGCCATCATGTACATTAGTTGTGCTCTCGTCATATCCCCGGCTGTGGATACCTGAGACATAGGAGATGAGACTGAACCTTGTTGTTGCGTTTGTGTATGTTGTAAGTGAGGGTTAGATTGGGGCGCTCCAAGAGGGGCAGAATTCCAAACATTGGAACCATTGGTAGAGACCTGAGGAGTCCCACTTGATCCAGGCAGAGCTGGGAAGGAAGTTTGGGACATCGTTGGCGGTGCCTGGGGAGTGGTCTTCTTAGAAGTGGACAGTTTCTTGGCTTCAAGAATTTTCTGCAGTTCCTTTTTTCTTTCAGGACAAATAGCAGAAACAGCATGATGTTTTCCATTGCAGAGGACACATTTGGGTGTATTTTTGTTGTTACAATCTCTATACGAATGTTGGCCAGAGCAAATGCTACAAATCTGCCCTTGAGTACTGCATTTGTTATGACCAAAGGCATAACACTTAAAACATTGTGTCACACTGACAAAGCGTTCAAGAGAGATTTGGTCAAGTGTACATCTGGTGCCAAAACATTTGAAGCCATTTTGACACAAGTTTGGCCTCCTCAGGTGTCTCAAGTATTAATTTTAAGGTTACCTTGTTGTTGTTAGGATTAGAGAATTTATGCGCTTCTACAGCCCTAAATTCAGAATTCTCTGTATTAATGTCCTCAACAATTTCATTCACAGTGCTATGTTTCATAAAACTGTTGATTCTGGCCACAAACACAGTCCTCTGAGCTTGATAGCTCTCAGGTGGAACTGGGGTAACACCAGAAGTCTTCAGTTTATCCAGGACATCATTCTTCAGTAGTTGAAGTAACTCTTCTTCCGAAGAGAGGAGAAGTACTGCTCCAGCGTGGGTTTGAAAAACATCCACTGGAGCAACAGTTGAGTTGGAGCAAATACATGTTAGAATTTCTTTCATGGACATTTGATTACCATCAATGCGTAATCTTACACGTATCCTCGCCATGATAACTAGGAAGGAGCATCTGGCAGAGGAGTTGCTTAACAAAAAGGGATCTTTCCTTAATGTTAGCCTAACATTCTATTTCAGCTGACTTATGAAGGTCAGCCCCTAAGATAGCCTACCCTCGAGTAGTGAGGGGAAAGGGCCCAAGGCAAAGATCGGCCGGATTTTAAAAAACCACACGGGCTACCGGATGGTCAAAATGCCTTGTGTTGACTCGCCAAAGCGAAGTTGCCGAAAAAGTAGAAGATAGGAAAGTCAGAAGGATAGCAATGTATGTAGTGTGTTAAGTGTGTGGGCCAGTGTTGAAGTTTGGGTGAGGGGGGGATGGGGAAGGATGGGGGGATGGGGATGAGAGGGGTGAGCAAGCAAGCAAGTCACCGCATTACCCTCTTGATGGGATGGGGCTCGAAGTGACTGCAAGCAAGTCTCCTCTCACCTCTGGTGAAGAACTACTCAGGATAACCCAAGAAAATTCTCGAGCAACAGTGTTCAGAGTTGCTCAGCTGAAGTGCAGGAACGACGACGTCTTCTCTCCACGGTGGCTGGGCTGCTTCCGAATTTGTCTTTTTTCGGGGAAGGCGGAGGGAGTCGTCAATTTTTCGGCATAAGAGATTGATGGCTTGTTGTGGGTATCTTCATGAAAAGGATTGTTAGATCTAGGCTGCAATTTCTTATGTTTATGTTGCTAATGCGGTTGCGATTACAAGCATATTTTAGACGTGCTTGACTGACTGTGCCCAAGAGTTTAGCTAGGTGTTTGGCTAGAGTCCCTAATAATTGTGGTGAGGCACTGCCTATTCCATATGAGATGGGTCTCAGCGGAATTCCTGGATTGAAAATCTTTGGCGGATTGTACGTTCTGGCTCGTCTGGGGATGGTGTGTTGAAGTTGTGAGAGGCTTGTAGGTGTCAGGGTCGATGAGTAGACTAAGCATTTTGATTTTGTAGATTGAGCATTTTGGTCTCTTGTTAGTAGTAGTGACTCTGAAGGGTTTTCAGTTAAAGTTTTGAGGGTAATAATGTAACGGTGAGGTAGGATTGGAGAGCTGTATGGAGAGAGCCACGGAAATAAGGATTGCATTATATTGCATTTAAGTCTCTCTTTCCATCGAGATGGTATTTTACACCATTTGTCTCCACAGACATAAAAGACACTGGCTTATGTTGAAGCTCACACAGACATGGTAAGCATTAGCTGGTGCTGATGCTAATACAGACAGGATAAACAGTGGCTTGTGTTGATATTAATACAGACAGGGTGAACACTGGCTGGTGTTGCTGATGCAGACAGGATAAACACTTGTTTATACTGATAATGATGCAGAGTAAATATTTCGACACAAAGTAGGAGCGTGTTTGGACAAATTTATAACTGTTCCAGTACTTGGATGTAGGTGGCGCCGTTACTGAGATGAAGGATTTAGTACCTTATATCAAGACTGTTAATACTTTTACCACTGCCTAGGAAGCATAAAGACTTTATGGATTCCGGTAACGAGATCACTGAAAGACGTATATTAGACTTAGATTTTAAGGCAGGTGTGGAGATATATATATATATATATATATATATATATATATATATATATATATATATATATATATATATATATATATATGTCGTGCCGAATAAGTAAAATTGATCAATTAGCAAAAACTCATTTAAAATTAAGTCCTTTCTAAAATATTCTCGTATACGTTTAAAGACATTTTTTTCATTTATGTTAATGTAAAAATTAATAATTTTGTACCAAAAAAAAAACTTAGAAAACTTACCTAAACTGATTATAACAAGCGCAATTTAATTTAGCCTAATCCAACTAAACATATTTTAAATCAGTTTGCAATAATATAATAATAAACAAACACAATGAAATATTTTTTTTTCGTTAGGTTCAGAATGATTTTTGCGAAATTATTGCGTACAAAAATTTTCGCTTGCCTTATTCGGCAAGAAGAGCGTTGCTATTTAAGCCAAAATAGCAAATTTTACGTATTCAGCACGATATATTAGTGATAAGACGATATCAAAATCTTGGTCGATACCGATACCTGAGTTCGATCCTCGGTCAGCTTTTTTTTTTTTTTTTTTTTTTTTTTTTTTTTTTTTTTTGTTTTTTTTTTTTTTTTTTTTTTTTTTGTTTTGTTTTTGTGTGTGTGTGTGTGTGTGTGTGTGTGTGTGTGTGTGTGTGTGTGTGTGTGTGTGAGCAATAACACTGGCTAGCCGGAGGATCGAACCCGTGTTGTTTTAGCCCGCCTCGTGGGAAGCCAGCCAAGATTCAGTTGCGGGACCCTTGAAATAATTTTCATGTCTCAGGGAACCTTACATGACAACTATTGTATATAATCTTTATCTTTTATAAGCTTCAAATTCGGAAGGAAAATATATTTTTTCTGATAACTGGATTAAGTAAAAAGTAATTTACGTTTTTCTTAGGTTTATTGAAAATGAAAAAAAAAAAATCAAACGGCTTGTCCATGAGACCTCATACGGAGGTTTTCAGTCACACAAAAATTAACCATATCTGTAAACAAAAAAAGTATAAATAACTAATATCATATATAACACATAAACAGAACGAAAACAGATAACTACAATAACAACTTAATAGTTTACTGACTGTTGAAAAGGCGTATGATTAATCAAGGCAAAATGTCATATGAATAAATATATGGGTCAAGGATGTGTTATTTTTGAAGCCAATTTAGATAATGAAATTTGCTTGTCTAATGTGAAACCTGTGGTTTCTTTTGGTACACAAATACTTAATTCGGGGGCGAACTTTAGATGGATACACGGATTTCATCTTCAACTGTGACAATTTCTGTCTTTGCTCTTGATTCTTGTTAAATAAGAAAAAGCTTTCTCACACATGTAAGAGGTTGAGAACTGCAGTAAGGTTGAAAACTCGAGTGAGCCACTTGCTGATACACGAATTCGTCACGTACAGCTCCTGTCCACTGACCACTACAGGCGGTTTCACACTGGTGCCTTATAGACGTCAGTAAATACTATTGTGGAAAATTACATTTATCTGAATGTATCTTTATATACATAACAGTAAATGAATAAAGATAATTATTATTTATCAGTTAGACAAGTAGGAATTTGGGACACCTAGGTCGCACAAAATGTCCCCCTTCGATACCTACCACTGTCATATCCACAAGTTGCTCTAGACCTATTAATTATAAATGAAACATA
Source organism: Cherax quadricarinatus (assembly GCF_038502225.1). Classification (NCBI taxonomy): domain Eukaryota; kingdom Metazoa; phylum Arthropoda; class Malacostraca; order Decapoda; family Parastacidae; genus Cherax; species Cherax quadricarinatus. The sequence continues at coordinate 58,381,386 of NC_091295.1, read as the reverse complement.
CATCACCAGGAATGCTGGTAAATATATAAATTTGTGGACTGTATATTAAAATTAATAAATGATTATATATAAACACATTTATATAACAGAAGGAGAATATATCTTAATCATAACACTCGCCAATTTGACTTGAGATTAATGCGTCATGTACAGGACCCCCCCTCCCTTTTGCCTACATTTATGAAAAATTTACTGGTCAGAATTTAAACATAAATTAGACAGCTTATCTGAGGTTCCTGGAGTTGTCCTGTCCTGTCGACTGATACTCAAGTTATGCAGGAATGCACATCCAACAATTTCGTCTCCTATTTGAGAGGTGTCAGCCCAATTTTAACCTCTAGAGCACGAAAAATTCTTCCCAATATTCACTAACAGTTGACCAGTTCAAACAGCAATGGAGAGTGTCGTCTGCGCAGGCGCAGGTTCCCATTTTCTATAACAGTTTTTATTAAATACAGTATGGCCATCTATTTACATATAACTACTGTATTTGTGGAAAATATATACAGTATATTCCACAACTATATTGCCTATGATTATTATACTTTTAAATGATATAACAGGTTGAAGACTATTATAATACCCAAGAATTTTCCAAGAATATGCCGTACGTGTATAGTAAAACTACGAATATAAAATTAAACACAAAAATGACTAAAATGCATTAACATATGATTAGCCTAATTATCACTATTTCTCATAGAACCCTTAGCGACCTCTTGTGGAACCCTAGGGTTCCTGGGAACCCCGACTGAAAAACATTGCTCTATCCATTGGACCATACAATCCTACAAACATCATGAGCCCAGCGAACTAGGCTTTCTTCATGATGCGAGAACATAGTATGGTGTAGTAACCTCAGAGAAGGTACACAAATAACCCGCACACAGAAGACAGGAGTTTACGACGTAAGCTCCCCTCTTCTATGTGCGGATTATTTGTGCAT
>NC_091295.1:58357940-58377940 GCF_038502225.1 Cherax quadricarinatus | reverse complement strand
GAACCACCTCAACAACCCTTCCTCAGCCCTCTGGACAACAGTTTTGGTAATCCCGCACCTCCTCCTAACTTCCAAACTACGAATTCTCTGCATTATATTCACACCACACATTGCCCTCAGACATGACATCTCCACTGCCTCCAGCCTTCTCCTCGCTGCAACATTCATCACCCACGCTTCACACCCATATAAGAGCGTTGGTAAAACTATACACTCATACATTCCCCTCTTTGCCTCCAAGGACAAAGTTCTTTGTCTCCACAGACTCCTAAGTGCACCACTCACTCTTTTTCCCTCATCAATTCTATGATTCACCTCATCTTTCATAGACCCATCCGCTGACACGTCCACTCCCAAATATCTGAATACGTTCACCTCCTCCATACTCTCTCCCTCCAATCTGATATTCAATCTTTCATCACCTAATCTTTTTGTTATCCTCATAACCTTACTCTTTCCTGTATTCACCTTTAATTTTCTTCTTTTGCACACCCTACCAAATTCATCCACCAATCTCTGCAACTTCTCTTCAGAATCTCCCAAGAGCACAGTGTCATCAGCAAAGAGCAGCTGTGACAACTCCCACTTTGTGTGTGATTCTTTATCTTTTAACTCCACGCCTCTTGCCAAGACCCTCGCATTTACTTCTCTTACAACCCCATCTATAAATATATTAAACAACCACGGTGACATCACACATCCTTGTCTAAGGCCTACTTTTACTGGGAAAAAATTTCCCTCTTTCCTACATACTCTAACTTGAGCCTCACTATCCTCGTAAAAACTCTTCACTGCTTTCAGTAACCTACCTCCTACACCATACACTTGCAACATCTGCCACATTGCCCCCCTATCCACCCTGTCATACGCCTTTTCCAAATCCATAAATGCCACAAAGACCTCTTTAGCCTTATCTAAATACTGTTCACTTATATGTTTCACTGTAAACACCTGGTCCACACACCCCCTACCTTTCCTAAAGCCTCCTTGTTCATCTGCTATCCTATTCTCCGTCTTACTCTTAATTCTTTCAATTATAACTCTACCATACACTTTACCAGGTACACTCAACAGACTTATCCCCCTATAATTTTTGCACTCTCTTTTATCCCCTTTGCCTTTATACAAAGGAACTATGCATGCTCTCTGCCAATCCCTAGGTACCTTACCCTCTTCCATACATTTATTAAATAATTGCACCAACCACTCCAAAACTATATCCCCACCTGCTTTTAACATTTCTATCTTTATCCCATCAATCCCGGCTGCCTTACCCCCTTTCATTTTACCTACTGCCTCACGAACTAACCCCACACTCACAACTGGCTCTTCCTCACTCCTACAAGATGTTATTCCTCCTTGCCCTATACACGAAATCACAGCTTCCCTATCTTCATCAACATTTAACAATTCCTCAAAATATTCCCTCCATCTTCCCAATACCTCTAACTCTCCATTTAATAACTCTCCTCTCCTATTTTTAACTGACAAATCCATTTGTTCTCTAGGCTTTCTTAACTTGTTAATCTCACTCCAAAACTTTTTCTTATTTTCAACAAAATTTGTTGATAACATCTCACCCACTCTCTCATTTGCTCTCTTTTTACATTGCTTCACCACTCTCTTAACCTCTCTCTTTTTCTCCATATACTCTTCCCTCCTTGCATCACTTCTACTTTGTAAAAACTTCTCATATGCTAACTTTTTCTCCCTTACTACTCTCTTTACATTATCATTCCACCAATCGCTCCTCTTCCCTCCTGCACCCACTTTCCTGTAACCACAAACTTCTGCTGAACACTCTAATACTACATTTTTAATCCTACCCCATACCTCTTCGACCCCATTGCCTATGCTCTCATTTGCCCATCTATCCTCCAATAGCTGTTTATATCTTACCCTAACTGCCTCCTCTTTTAGTTTATAAACCTTCACCTCTCTCTTCCCTGATGCTTCTATTCTCCTTGTATCCCATCTACCTTTTACTCTCAGTGTAGCTACAACTAGAAAGTGATCTGATATATCTGTGGCCCCTCTATAAACATGTACATCCTGAAGTCTACTCAGCAGTCTTTTATCTACCAATACATAATCCAACAAACTACTGTCATTTCGCCCTACATCATATCTTGTATACTTATTTATCCTCTTTTTCTTAAAATATGTATTACCTATAACTAAACCCCTTTCTATACAAAGTTCAATCAAAGGGCTCCCATTATCATTTACACCTGGCACCCCAAACTTACCTACCACACCCTCTCTAAAAGTTTCTCCTACTTTAGCATTCAGGTCCCCTACCACAATTACTCTCTCACTTGGTTCAAAGGCTCCTATACATTCACTTAACATCTCCCAAAATCTCTCTCTCTCCTCTGCATTCCTCTCTTCTCCAGGTGCATACACGCTTATTATGACCCACTTCTCGCATCCAACCTTTACTTTAATCCACATAATTCTTGAATTTACACATTCATATTCTCCTTTCTCCTTCCATAACTGATCATTTAACATTACTGCTACCCCTTCCTTTGCTCTAACTCTCTCAGATACTCCAGATTTAATCCCATTTATTTCCCCCCACTGAAACTCTCCTACCCCCTTCAGCTTTGTTTCGCTTAGAGCCAGGACATCCAACTTCTTTTCATTCATAACATCAGCAATCATCTGTTTCTTGTCATCCGCACTACATCCACGCACATTTAAGCATCCCAGTTTTATAAAGTTTTTCTTCTTCTCTTTTTTTAGTAAATGTATACAGGAGAAGGGGTTACTAGCCCATTGCTCCCGGCATTTTAGTCGCCTCATACGACACGCATGGCTTACGGAGGAAAGATTCTTTTCCACTTCCCCATGGACAATAGAAGAAATAAAAAAGAACAAGAGCTATTTAGAAAAAGGAGAAAAACCTAGATGTATGTATATATATATATGCATGTGCGTGTCTGTGAAGTGTGACCAAAGTGTAAGTAGGAGTAGCAAGATATCCCTGTTATCTAGCGTGTTTATGAGACAGAAAAAGAAACCAGCAATCCTACCATCATGCAAAACAGTTACAGGTTTTTGTTTCACAGTCATCTGGCAGGACGGTAGTACTTCCCTGGGTGGTTGCTGTCTACCAACCTACTACCTACCTACCTATATATTATATATATATATATATATATATATATATATACACATATATATATTATATATATATATATATATATATATATATATATATGTCTTGCCGAATAGGTAAAACTGGTCAATTAGCAAGAACTCATTTAAAATTAAGTCCTTTCTGAAATTTTCTCTTATACGTTTAAAGATATATTTTTTTCATTAATGTTAATGTAAAAAATTTTAATTTTGCACCAAAAGAATCTTAGAAAACTTACCTAACCTTATTATAACAAGAACAATTTATTTTATCCTAACCCAACTAAATATATTTTAAATACGTTTACAATAATTTAGTACTAAACAAACACAATCAAATATATTTTTTTCGTTAGGTTCAGAATGATTTTGGCGAAATTATTGCATACACAAATTTTCACTTGTCCTATATTGCAAGATGAGCGTTGCTATTTAAGCCAAGATCGTAAGTTCTGCCTATTCGGCACGACATATATATATATATATACATAGGGAAGCAATGTGGCAGATGTTGCAAGTGTATGGAATAGGTGGTAAGTTACTAAATGCTGTAAAGAGTTTTTATGAGGATAGTGAGGCTCAGGTTAGGGTGTGTAGAAGAGAGGGAGACTACTTCCCGGTAAAAGTAGGTCTTAGACAGGGATGTGTAATGTCACCATGGTTGTTTAATATATTCATAGATGGGGCTGTAAAAGAAGTAAATGCTAGGGTGTTCGGGAGAGGGGTGGGATTAAATTATGGGGAATTAAATACAAAATGGGAAGTGACACAGTTACTTTTTGCTGATGATACTGTGCTTATGGGAGATTCTAAAGAAAAATTGCAAAGGTTAGTGGACGAATTTAGGAATGTGTGTAAAGGTAGAAAGTTGAAAGTGAACACAGAAAAGAGTAAGGTGATTAGAGTATCAAATGATTTAAAGAAAAATTGGATATCAAATTGGGGAGGAGTAGTATGGGAGAAGTGAATGTTTTCAGATATTTGGGAGTTGACGTGTCAGCGGATGGATTTATGAAGAATGAGGTTAATTATAGAACTGATGAAGGAAAAAAGGTGAGTGGTGCATTGAGGTATGTGTGGAGGCAAAAAATGTTATCTATGGAGGCAAAGAAGGGAATGTATGAAAGTATAGTAGTACCAACACTCTTAAATGGGTATGAAGTTTGGGTTGTAAATGCTGTAGTGAGGCGGCGGTTGGAGGCAGTGGCGATGTCCTGTCTAAGGGCAATGTATGGTGTAAATATTATGCAGAAAACTCGGAGTGTAGAAATTAGGAGAAGGTGTGGAGTTAATAAAAGTATTAGTCAGAGGGCTGAAGAGGGTTTGTTGAGGTGGTTTGGTCATTTAGAGAGAATGGATCAAAGTAGAATGACATGGAGAGCGTATAAATCTGTAGGGAAAGGAAGGCGGGGTAGGGGTCGTCCTCGAAAAGGTTGGAGGGAGGGGGTAAAGGAGGAGGTGTGGGCGAGGGGTTTGGACTTCCAGCAAGCGTGCGTGAACGTGTTAGATAGGAGTGAATGGAGACAAATGGTATTTGGGACCTGACGATCTGTTGGAGTGTGAGCAGGGTAATATTTAGTGAAGGGATTCAGGGAAACCCGTTATTTTATATAACCGGACTTGAGTCCTGGAGATGGGAAGTACAATGCCTGCACTCTAAAGGAGGGGTTTGGGATACTGGCAGTTTGGAGAAGCATGTTGTGCGTTTTTATACGTATATACTTCTAAACTGTTGTATTCTGGGCACCTCTGCAAAAACAGTGATTATGTGTGAGTGAGGTGAAAGTGTTGAATGATGAAAGTATTTTCTTTTTTGGGATTTTCTTTCTCTTTGGTCACCCTGCCTAGTTGGGAGACGGCCGACTTGTTGATATATATAATATATATATATATATATATATATATATATATATATATATATATATATATATATATATATATATATATATATATATATATATATATATATATATATATATATATATATATAATCAATAACAACACTGCACTAGCCAAGGAGTCGAACCCTTGCTATTTTGGCCCGCCTCATGATGAGAGAAAACGCATGGCGCTTAGACCACAAGACCACACAATCCTTAACAATGGTGCATCCAGCCAAGCTAGATGTTGTACCCACCATCGAAGGACATACGGTGGTGTGGACGCCCCTGAGCTAAGGATTGTGTGGTCTAGTGGTCTAAAACGTCATGCGTTTTCTCAGCTTCGTTTCACTTAATGCCAGGACATTCAGCTTCTTCTCATTCATAACATCCACAATCATCTCCTTCCTATTCGCACAACATCCACGCACATTCAGACATCCCACTTTGACAATTTTCTTCTTATTCTTTTTAGTAATTATTACAGGAAAAGGGGTTACTAGCCCATTGTTCCCGGCATTTTAGTTGACTTTTACAACACGCATGGCTTACGGAGGAAAGATTCTTATTCCACTTCCCCATGGATATAAAAGGAAAAATAATAAGAACAAGAACTATTAAGATAAAACCAAAGAAAACCCTGATGAGCGTGTACATATGTACACATACATATATACATAAACGTGTACATGTATGTGTAGTGTGACCTAAGTGTAAGTAGAAGTAGCAAGACGTACCTGTAATCTTGAATATTTATGAGACATACAAAAGACACCAGCAATCCTACCATCATGTAAAACAATTACAGGCTTTCGTTTCACACTCACTCGGCAGGACGGTAGTACTTTCCTGGGTGGTTGCTGTCTACCAACCTACTACCTTTAATAAGATATATATATATATATATATATATATATATATATATATATATATATATATATATATATATATATATATATAGTGAGAGAGAGAGAGAGAGAGATAGAGCATAACCGAGAATAAAATGAAGTGAATATAGCTATAATGATAAATTCACATCAAACAATGTTGCATTACAATGTATAAGGTCTCTGTTGGGACACATGTGTAACAGCTGGGTATCTTTGTTCGCGAAATGTTAGCCAACTCAGTAGGTTTCTTCAATCGAATACAGAGCAGCACAAGCAGCGGAGAGGTAAAGATGATTTTCCCCAATGGCAGAATAAAAGGTTTTACTCTCATGCTTCAGCTCCATATTGTTTAAGGCTATGGAGCTAAACTCTTCTCAAGGCTGACTGACCACTTCAAAACGACTTTAAGGCTGATTGACGGATTGATAATGTCATCTTTACTTCTCTACTGCTTCTGCTGTCACCTCTGCATTTGAATGAAGAAGTCTACTGTGTAGGCGAAACCTATTGATAATGAAAATACCCAATTGTTGCACATGTGTCTTATTCATATATTTGTCGATATTGTATACCATTATTGTAATTATAAAAATCACCGCTGCTAGAGGCTAAGGTACTTGTCATCGCTAGGCTACTTGTCATCGCTAGGCTACTTGTCATCGTTAGGCTACTAGTCATCGCTAAGTTACTGGTCAAGCGATGCGATCTATTGTAAATTGCTCCGCAAACTTTTGGTATATCATTATAGATGTTCTGACAGTATACTGCTACTTTAGAGGCACTATTCTTGACACTGTAATGGTGTTATCGTCTAGACCAGTGGTGCTTAATATGTGGCCTGAGTCTCCCAGCTGGTCACAACCTCCTGATGGTCCGAGATTTCTGATGAGAATGAAGTGAATGACAGGAACCCTTGCATCGTTCACGTCTTTTTTCACCATTACCTGGAAGTTATTATGCTACGGTTATTTATATAAACCTCTAAAAACTTATATTTATTAAACAAAAAAATCTTTAAAATCGTGATACATCTGGTAAGGAGATGGATGAGAAAATAACAGGCATCGTCCAAATATGAACATACATCCCTGGTGTTGCCAGAATGACGGGAACGCTTCGTGAAAGGAAGAAACTGTAGTGAATCAGTTTAAGGTTGACTGTTGCAATTTGAGAATGTGCAATAGTCATCTTCATGTCCAATGACTGCACATATTTATGCCAGACTACACTGTCAACAATGTTCTTGCTTAAAACAAACACAGATTAAAGCTCTCTCGGAGTGCGAATCTTGCACCATCAACAGCTTCTTTTTTTAAGCGTGAGGACAGCAACGAGTAAAGGTATTGTCGAATCCTTTCCGTTGCCTCACGTAGGCAGCCTTTTTTAAAAATCTCGTTAAAAATGTTTAATCATACGTAAATATAGGTTAACCTTACCCAACCGAGAATAACAAATGCATTTCTGAAGTATGTTAGATCGGGTAGAAACTGACAAGCGGTAATACAGAGGAAATCGAACGCTAAACTGGAAGACTTGTTGGTTATAGACCAGCTCAACCTTCAACCCAAGCAGTAAGCGTTGGGATACCAACGCTCTTAGGGAGCGCAAGCGATGCTTATGATGCTTCGCTACTGTTGGTTAAGAATACATTAATATAGGTTAATTTACGTTAACCTAAACAAAAATAAAATTTTTGTCGAGGCTTAGATGTGGCAGAACATCCAAAACACCAGTCCTCTCTGAAGGATCCAGGGTCGTCAAGAACTCTCCCAGTCCACGTTTTCAATATTACGCCAAACACAATACCTTCTAATGCAGAAACATTCAACATCCTTCGCATTTTAAGTAATTTATTATACATCTTTTTACACACATTTTATATACATTTATAATTGTTAGCATCTTGGGTGCCCGTAATAAGGGTCAAGAAGAGGCATTTTCTTCCATTTGCATTTCACATCAGAACTACACATATGGATAACAAACTCTGACAACGTTGCCTAGCGTGTATTTATGTTTGTTAGTGAGATGAATAGATACTGTTATGTAAACTGATAAGACTTTTATGCAAAATTTTCAGTTCAGTTGTATGTTTTACCATCACTTGAAAATATTTCTGTGGTGCCCATAATCGGCATTCAGGGGGGTTCGCTCTTATTAGATTCATTAAGAAATGTTTCCTCACATGGGCCTTAATCAGACGATGACCTTTCTCAGGCTCCCGAAAGATTGGTGTATGTACTCTGGGGTGGCCGTACAAGCCTTGGCGTGGGTCGGATGATGGTCGTCACAGGCTAGCATCGGAACACAACAGGGACACAACAAGTCGCCAAGTCGTCTAGTTCATGAGGAATCAATCTAGATAAATCTCTGCCCCCTCGGGGCTTGAAGGGTTGTTGATCACCGTGTTTCTTTCCCATCGCACAACTTGAATTCGCCATTTAAGCAGAACTTGTTGATTTGGCTCGTAAAGGAAAAATCGTGTGGAATTTTTTTACATAATTTCCTAAATGTAGAACATATAAATAAATAGTATAATAATTGTGTAATAAAATATGATGCTGATTTGACCCTTTCGAGAAATTTCGAGTGAGGGGGTGTAGAAGAACTGCGGAGTGACGCCGGGGAGAGACGCCATATTGAATTTAATGTGTGAGCACTGGACTGAATTGTGCAATGTAATCAGGCGTTCTCGAAGGTCAATTGGTGTAAGTCGGCCTCAATCCATAATTTAGAAATTGCCGACATGTTCCTGCTGAAGAATTGGAATAGTATGGAAAACTCTTACAATTTGGCAACCAGGATGGAAAAATAGAGGATTTCAATGAATCATTCCCAACACACACCTTAGCTAAGTGATGCTTCCCAATAATGTACAGTAGTTTTTGCACTGGCCATCATAAATCCTAGCTCTAGAGGCAGCGTTAGGGTGTGTTCCATCAGCATTGTCTTCCAGTAAATAAATGGCAAGTGTTAAATGTTAATAACAATTATATTTTGTGTACCCAGCAAGCCTAATCATATACAGTCCACAACTTTAATTTACCAGAGTAGCTGGTTTTAGTATTGTAATTATTAATTTACTGTCAGGTCTAGTTTTTTTGTGAGAATGGTGAAGTGGGCATCGAGGAGTTACAGTTCTGCGACCTGCTGTGACTTTAGCCCCACTTATCTCACCCAAATTACTTGCAGGTAATAATTCAGCTAAGGCCCTGTAAGCCTCCTGCAGGTGATTTGCTCACATAATTCAAAAATCGTTTTGTAAAACAAAGGTGACATTTATTATTTTTACTATAACTAAAAAAAATAATTCTTCATATAACAAAATAAATAAATTTATAATACCTACTGGCTCTGGTGGCCTGGTGGGGGCTCTGGTGGCCTGGTGGTTAACGCTCTCGCTTCACACGGTGAGGGCCTGGGTTCGATTCCCAGCCAGAGTAGAAACATTGGACGTGTTTCTTTCCACCTGTTGTCTATGTTCCCCATCAGTAAAATGGGTACCTGGGTGTTAGTCGACTGGTGTGGGTCGCATCCTGGGACACTGACCTAAGGAGGCCTCTTCACAGACCGGGCCGCGGGGGCGTTGACCCCCGGAACTCTCTCCAGATATACTCCAGATATACTAAACACAGGCTCGCCTTAGAAAGGCTATGAACGAGTAACGTAAATAATCTAAATTATATCAATGTTTGCTCACGTTAATTTCAAATTAAAAAATGCATACTATGATAATTATCGTAATTACTATCAATTCATAATAAAAAATAAAAATTTAAATGGACTTGCTTGACGACTCTTGCTAAATAGCGTAGGTGCCCTAAGGAGAAATGATGTAAGAATAAACCCCACTGTATTTGGAACCTCCCCGTTACATCTTGTTGCCAGGATTGCTGTGAGAATTTTTACAAGATGCAGCTACAATGCTGCAACTATTTCAGCTTAGCTATGGGTTTTAACAAAGTTGTAAGCCAGCAACCCATGCAGCATGGGTATATATTGCTAACTTAACAGTTCAAAAAAGCCCTGAATGCATTAAATTTTGACAGCACTTTAAACTTAGTCATAAAGAATGCTGTACTACAAGCAGTTCGCCAACATTTTTCCCTCTACTGGTACATTCAATCGTGTTACAGAGGCATCTCAAAACTTCTGCAATAGATTTTCTCGCCTCTCTACTTTTCTGCCTAATAATTAAAGATGTCATAGGAAGGCTGTACAGTGAGCTTAACATTCGGCTCCGAGATGACTGCGGTCTACCTGGCACTGCAGAGACTACTAGAAGACATCGAGAAAATAAAAATAATGGGAAGAATATAGGACTATCTATAAACCTTAAACGTGAAGTAGTTTCCTCCGGCTCAAAGATGTTTGACCCAATCCTGATCGCCTTGCCAGGAGCACAAGCCATTGATCCAGCCGATAGTACTCTCCCTCTTGCTCTTCTCGGTTCCAGCGTTATCTACCAGATTCTAGGAAAACAAATCTCCGACCTCACGAAGATATAAGGCCTAATTTGAAACACTGATGCATGTGATGCCTTCTACCTACTCAACAGAAGTCTTTCCCTCTCAAAGTTTTTGTAATGATCCTCAGCAAACAACAGTACAAAAATAAATCACATTTTAAATCCATCTTAGAAAATGTTCTAAAGGTTTCGCTTGATAAATAATAGACGTAGGCCTCATTTATAGTAAGATGAGGTTGACTGGAACTAGAGCAGCCTCTTATCTTGCCTTGCCAGCCCTTTTTTTATTCACCTCCACGGCATCAAATGTACTAACAAAACCAATTCTATCAGACCACTTGGGTGATTTAGGGGGATCGTGTCACCTCAACTCCACTAACTCCTTTCTAAAATTTCTCTTATACGTTTAAATATATATTTTTTTCTTTTATGTTAATGTAAAAATTAATAATTTCGTACCAAAAGAACCTTAGGAAACTTACCTAACCTTATTATAACAAGCGCAATTTAGTTTAGCCTAATCCAACTAAACATATTTTATGTAACTTCATAATAATTAAATAATAATGATTTTTGCAAAATTATTGCATACACAAATTTTCGCTTGCCATATTCGGCAAGAAAAGGGTTGTTATTTAAACCAAAATCGCAAGTTTTACCTACTCGTCACGACATATATAAATATATATATACAATTTTGCTCTTGTTTTTAAATATCTCAATGTAAACCCATTATGTAGCAATAATTAGAAAACAACCTGACATAAATAAAATTACTGGGCTTAACGTCTTTCTATTTTATCTAGCAATATTCCAGTTAGGCTCTTTGATGTCAAAAATTAATTAAAAAATCCTCAAGTTATATAATCACATTTTTCCATCATGGTATATCTGCATGATAAAGTTATAATTAATAACTTGAGAGACGAATAACTGATTGTTTTCTTACGCTATTGTATAAAAATAGTTACTAGATAATTTTATGATCAAAATATATATTGTAGTCATGGGTGTCGTTTATGACTTTTAGTGGTGATAATGATATGTTAAGGCCCATTGTTGCTTGACACTCAAGTTCCTCCCACAACACCAGTACCCTCCCACAACACCAGTACCCTCCCACAACACCAGTACTCTCCCACAACACCAGTACCCTCCCACAACACCAGTACCCTCCCACAACACCAGTACTCTCCCACAACACCAGTACCCTCCCACAACACCAGTACCCTCCCACAACACCAGTACTCTCCCACAACACCAGTACCCTCCCACAACACCAGTACTCTCCCACAACACCAGTACCCTCCCACAACACCAGTACTCTCCCACAACACCAGTACCCTCCCACATCAGTACTCTCCCACAACACCAGTACTCTCCCACAACACCAGTACTCTCCCACAACACCAGTACTCTCCCACAACACCAGTACCCTCCCACAACACCAGTACCCTCTCACAACACCAGTACCCTCCCACAACACCAGTACCCTACCACAACACCAGTACTCTCCCACAACACCAGTACCCTCCCACAACACCAGTACCCTCCCACAACACCAGTACTCTCCCACAACACCAGTACTCTCTCACAACACCAGTACTCTCTCACAATACCAGTACTCTCCCACAACATCAGTACCCTCCCACAGCACCAGTACCCTCCCACAGCACCAGTACTCTCCCACAACACCAATACTCTCCCACAACACCAGTACCCTCCCACAACACCAGTACCCTCCCACAACACCAGTACCCTCCCACAACACCAGTACCCTCCCACAACACCAGTACTCTCCCACAACACCAGTACTCTCCCACAACACCAGTACTCTCCCACAACACCAGTACCCTCCCACAACACCAGTACTCTCCCACAACACCAGTACTCTCCCACAACACCAGTACTCTCCCACAACACCAGTACTCTCCCACAACACCAGTACCCTCCCACAACACCAGTACCCTCTCAACACCAGTACCCTCTCAACACCAATAGCCTCTCACAACACCAGTTCCCTCCCACAACACCAGTTCCCTCCCACAACACCAGTACTCTCCCACAACACCAGTACCCTCCCACAACACCAGTACCCTCCCACAACACCAGTACTCTCCCACAACACCAGTACCCTCCCACAACACCAGTACCCTCCCACAACACCAGTACTCTCCCACAACACCAGTACTCTCCCACAACACCAGTACTCACAACACCAGTACTCTCCCACAACATCAGTACCCTCCCACAACACCAGTACCCTCCCACAGCACCAGTACTCTCCCACAACACCAATACTTTCCCACAACACCAGTACCCTCCCACAACACCAGTACTCTCCCACAACACCAGTACTCTCCCACAACACCAGTACTCTCCCACAACACCAGTACTCTCCCACAATACCAGTACTCTCCCACAACACCAGTACTCTCCCACAACACCAGTACCCTCCCACAACACCAGTACTCTCCCACAACACCAGTACTCTCGCACAACACCAGTACCCTCCCACAACACCAGTACTCTCCCACAACACCAGTACTCTCCCACAACACCAGTACTCTCCCACAACACCAGTACTCTCCCACAACACCAGTACTCTCCCACAACACCAGTACCCTCCCACAACACCAGTACTCTCCCACAACACCAGTACTCTCCCACAACACCAGTACCCTCCCACAACACCAGTACTCTCCCACAACACCAGTACCCTCCCACAACACCAGTACTCTCGCACAACACCAGTACCCTCCCACAACACCAGTACTCTCGCACAACACCAGTACCCTCCCACAACACCAGTACTCTCCCACAACACCAGTACCCTCCCACAACACCAGTACTCTCGCGCAACACCAGTACCCTCCCACAACACCAGTACTCTCCCACAACACCAGTACTCTCCCACAACACCAGTACCCTCCAACACCAGTACTCTCCCACAACACCAGTACCCTCCCACAACACCAGCACTCTCGCACAACACCAGTACCCTCCCACAACACCAGTACTCTCGCACAACACCAGTACCCTCCCACAACACCAGTACCCTCCCACAACACCAGTACTCTCCCACAACACCAGTACTCTCCCACAACACCAGTACCCTCCCACAACACCAGTACTCTCCCACAACACCAGTACCCTCCCACAACACCAGTACTCTCGCACAACACCAGTACCCTCCCACAACACCAGTACTCTCGCACAACACCAGTACCCTCCCACAACACCAGTACTCTCCCACAACACAAGTACCCTCCCACAACACCAGTACTCTCTCACAATACCAGTACCCTCCCACAACACCAGTACTCTCCCACAACACCAGTACCCTCCCACAACACCAGTACTCTCGCACAACACCAGTACCCTCCCACAACACCAGTACTCTCCCACAACACCAGTACCCTCCCGCAACACCAGTACTCTCGCGCAACACCAGTACCCTCCCACAACACCAGTACTCTCCCACAACACCAGTACCCTCCCACAACACCAGTACTCTCCCACAACACCAATACTCTCCCACAACACCAGTACTCTCCCACAACACCAGTACTCTCCCACAACACCAGTACTCTCCCACAACACCAGTACCCTCCCACAACACCAGTACTCTCCCACAACACCAGTACTCTCCCACAACACCAGTACTCTCCCACAACACCAGTACTCTCCCACAACACCAGTACTCTCCCACAACACCAGTACCCTCCCACAACACCAGTACCCTCCCACAACACCAGTACCCTCCCACAACACCAGTACCCTCCCACAACACCAGTACTCTCCCACAACACCAGTACTCTCCCACAACACCAGTACTCTCCCACAACACCAGTACTCTCCCACAACACCAGTACTCTCCCACAACACCAGTACTCTCCCACAACACCAGTACTCTCCCACAACACCAATACTCTCCCACAACACCAATACTCTCCCACAACACCACTACTCTCCCACAACACCAGTACTCTCCCACAATAATTTCATTACCTTTCATTATATTTCATTACATTTCATGTCATTACCTTTCACTAAATTACATTACATTAGGCTACTTTACATTGCATTATGTTTGGTACAGAGTAAGATCCCTGGCGCTGGGTTCATCAAGATCATCATTATCCTCGTTATAACTCATATGTTGAATAATTTATTTAACTTAATTTTCCATTGATGTTTATCTCCTTGTTTCAACACGAGACAGACAGACACAGACACTATCACTCACACACTCTCATACTTACACTATTACATTTACACTATTATACACTCGCACTATCACACATTTTTACACTCATACCCACCCACCCACCCACCCACACCCACACCCACACACATACTATCTTTCCCCCCTTCCTCGTGGTTATCCACTATTCAGTGTTTCCACCCTCCCATTTTACTCCATCTCGTTGCTTCATTACATTTATCTTGCTGTCTTTTTGTTGCTCTTCCCATATTCGTCGTCCCTCTCTCATCTCTCCCTCTTCCATACATTTTTTCCCAAATCACCTGTCGTTTAGCCACTATCCATTCTCCCCGTGATCGCTGCTTCAACTTGTCAACCTGTGATGTTGCTCTCAGTTTTTCACTCGTTCGTTGCCCTAGACTCGTCCGTTGCCCTAGACTCGTCCGTTGCCCTAGACTCGTCCGTTGCCCTAGACTCGTTCGTTGCCCTAGACTCGTTCGTTGTCCTAGACTCGTTCGTTGCCCTAGACCCGTTCGTTGCCCTAGACTCGTTCGTTGCCCTAGACTCGTTCGTTGCCCTAGACTCATTAGTTGCCCTAGACTCGTTAGTTGTCCTAGACTGGTTCATCGCCGGACACTCGCTGGCGAAGCTGCGAGATTCCCCTATTTTGTTTTTGATGGCTTGTTAAGGCCACTTCAGCTCTAACTCTCTCTCTCTCTCTCTCTCTCTCTCTCTCTCTCTCTTTCTCTTTGTGTGTGTGTGTGTGTGTGTGTATATGTGTGTGTATATGTGTGTGTGTGTGTGTGTGTGTGTGTGTGTGTGTGTGTGTGTGTGTGTGTGTGTGTGTGTGTGTGTGTGTGTACTCACATAACTGCACTCACCTAATTGTGGTTGCAAGTGTCGAGACTCAGCTCCTGGCCCCGCCTCTTCACTGACCGCTACTGGGTCCTCCGTCTCCCTGCTCCATGAGCTTTATCATACCTCGTCTTAAAACTATGTATGGTTCCTGCCTCCACTACATCGCTTGCCAGACTATTCCACTTCCTAATAACTCTGTGGCTGAAGAAATACTTCCTAACATCCCTTTGACTCATCTGAGTCTTCATCTTCCAATTGTGACCCTTTGTTTCTGTGTCCCATCTCTGTACCATCCTGTCTCTGTCCATCTTGTTTATTCCACGCAGTATTTTGTATGTCGTTATCAAGTCTCCCCTGACCCTCCTGTCCTCCAGTGTCGTCAGACCGATTTCTCTTAACCTTTCTTCGTAGGACATTCCCCTTAGCTCTGGAATTAGCCTTGTTGCAAACCTTTGCACTTTCTCTAATTTCTTGACGTGTTTGAGCAGGTGTGGGTTCCAAACTGGTGCTGCGTACTCCAGTGTGGCCCTGACTTACACAGTGAACGATTCCTTACTGAGGTACCGGAACGCTATTCTCAGGTTTGCCAGGCGCCCATATGCCGCAGCAGTTATCTGGTTAATGTGTGCTTCTGGCGACGTACTCGGTATTATATTCACTCCTAAATTTTTCTCCTTTAGTGAGGTTTGCAGTCTTTGGCCTCCTAGCCTATACTTTGTCTGCGGTCTTCTTTGCCCTTCTCCGATCGTCATGGCTTTGCATTTGGCGGGGTTAAATTCTAGGAAACAGTTGCTGGACCACGCATCCAGCCTGTCCAGGTCTCTTTGTAGACCTGCCTAGTCCGCATCTGATTTAATTCTCATTAACTTCACATCTGCAAACAGGGACACTTGTGAGTCTATCCCTTCCGTCATGTCGTTCACACATATATCAAGAATAGCACTGGTCCCAGGACTGACCTCTGTGGGACCCCGCTCGTCACCGGCGCCCACTGTGATACCTCATCACGGACCATGACTCGCTGTCAGGTATTCTCTGATCCATTGCAGTGCCCTTCCTGTTATATGTGCCTGATCCTCTAGCTTCTGTACTAATCTCTTGTGAGGAACTGTGTCGAAGGCCTTCTTGCACTCCAAGGAAATTCAATCAACCCACCCCTCCCTCTCATTTCTTACTTCAGTTACCTTGCCATAAAACTCTAGTAGGTTTGTGACGCAGGATTTACCTTCCATGAATCCGTGCTGGCTGTCGTTTATAATCTTGTTCCGCTCCAGGTGCTCCACCACTCTCCTCCTAATAATCTTCTCCATGACTTTGCATACTATACACGTCAGTGACAGTGGTCTATAGTTTAGTGCTTCATTTCTGTCTCCTTTCTTAAAGAGTGACTATACGTGCATGCGTGCGTGTGTGTGCGTGTGTGTGCGTGTGTGTGTGTGTGTGTGTGTGTGTGTGTGTGTGTGTGTGTGTGTGTGTGTGTGTGTGTGTGTGTGTGTGTGTGTGTGTGTGTGTGTGTGTGTACGTACTCACCTATTTGTATTCACCAATTTGTGCATGGAAGGGGTCGATTTACGGTTCCTGGCTCCTCTTCGTTGGTCGCTACTAGGTCCACTCTCTCCCTGTTCCTTATCATACCTCTTCTTAAAGTTACGTAAAGTTACTCTCAGTATTTTATATATCGTTATCATGTCCCCCCTATCCCTCCAGTGTTGTCAGGTTGATTTCCTTTAACCTCTCCTCACAGGACATGCCTCTTAGCTCCGGGACCAGTCTTGTTGGAAACCTTTGTACTTCCTCTAACTTTTTGACGTGCTTGACTAGGTGTGGGTTCTAGACTGGTGCTGCATACTCAATATGGGCCTGACACACACACTGTGTACAGAGGCCTGAATGATTCCTTACTGAGGTGCCGGAACGCTATTCTTAGGTCTGATAATCGCCCTAATGCTGCAGCGTTATTTGGTTGATGTGCAATGCAGGAGATGTGCTCGGTATTATACTCGCCCCCAGATCCTTTTGCTTGAGTGAGGTTTGCAGTCTTTGGCCCCCTAAACTGTACTCTGTCCGCTGTCTTCTTTGCCCTTCTCCGAGCTTCATTACTTTGCACTTGGTGGGGTTAAACTCTAGCAGCCAGTTGATGGACCAGGCTTGCAGCCTGTCCAGATACCTTTGTAGTCCTGCCTGGTCCTCATCCGATTGAATTTTTCTCATTAGCGTCACATCGTCTGCAAACAGGGACACTTCTGAGTGCATCCCTTCTGTCATATACCAGAAACAGCACCAATCCCAGGACGACCCCTGTGGAACCCCGCTCGTCACAGGCGCCCATTGTGACACCTCGTCATGTACCATGATTCGTTGTTGCCTCCCTGTCAGGTATACTCTGTTCCACTGTGGTGCCTTCCCTGTTATACCTGCCTCGTTCTCCAGCTTTTGCACTAATCTCTGGTGGAACTGTGTCAAAAGCCTTCATACAGTCCAAGAAAACGCAAAGTACCCACCCCTCTCTCTTGCCTTACTACCATCACCTTGTTGTAGAACTCCAGTAGGTTTGTGATACAGGATTCACCTTCCCTGAAACCATGCTGGTTGTCGTGAATAAGTTCGTTCCTTTCTAGGTGGTTCACCACTCTTCTGATAATCTTCTCCATGACCTTTGCATACTATAAATGTCAGTGACACTGGTCTGTAGTTTAACGCTGCATGCCTGTCTCCTTTCTTAAAAACTGGGACTATATTTGCTGTCTTCCACAACTTAGGTAGTCACCCTGTTTCGATAGATTTGTTGATTGTTAGGGGTATACAGAGCGCCTCTGCTCCCTCAGGATCCGCGGAGAGATATCGTCTGGCCCCCATCGCCTTTGGGGTATCTAGTTCACATAACAGTCTTCTCCTCCTCAGTTATATGTATTGTGTCCAGCACTTGACAGTGTACCCCACCACTCTGACTTTCTGGAGTCCTTTCTGTCTCCACTGTAAATACTTATTTAAATCTCTTGTTGAGCTCCTCACAAACTTCTCGGTCATTTCCTGTGATCTCCCTTCCTTCCACAGCCTGATTACCTAGTCCTTAACTGTTGTTTTCCTCCTGATGTGACTGTGCAACAGCTTCAGGTTTGACTTGGCTTTCATTGCTCTGTCATTTTCGTATTGCCGCTGGGCCTCCCTCCTTATCTCTGCATATTCATTTCTGGCTTTTCGACTATTCTCCTTATTTTCCTTGGTCCTTCGCCTTCTGTACATCTTCCGTTCTCTAGCGCACTTAGTTTTAGCCTCTCTACACCTTTGGGTAAACCAAAGGCTCGTCTTGGCCGTCTCATTGTTTCTTGCTACCCTTGAGTAGGAACCTCTCCTCTGCTTCCTCGTATATTGTCACATATTCCATATCATTTACTGATTTTCGTGCCAATTCTCTTTCCCAATGAACCATGCGTAGGAAGTTTCTTATGCCTGTGTGGTCACCTTTTTCGTAGTATCGCTTCGTTCATCCTACCCTACCTACTTCCCTCTCCACATGTAACTCTAGCACATATTCGAAGCTCAGGACCATATGATCACTAGCTCCGAGGGGCCTTTTGTATGTGTCCTCAATGACTGAGCTACTCAAGATGATTATAAGATCCAGTCTTGCTGGATCGCCCTTTCCTCTCTCTCTGGTAGTTTCCCAATCGTGTTGATGCATGAGGTTTTCCAGTACCACCTCTAACATCTTAGCCCTCCACATTTCTGGGCCTGTGTGGATCCGCGTTTTCCCAGTCAATTTCCTTGTGATTGAAGCCACTCACAACCAGTAGCATTGCCCTGCCCATGTGCACCCTTCTTGCCACTTCGGCCAGTGTGTCGACCATGTCTCTGTTACTCTTATCATATTCTTGTCTTGGTCTCCTGCTGTTCGATGCTGGGTTATACATCACTGCAATCATCACCTTGGGAACTCTAGTCTGAAGTGTTCCTATTAAGTAGTCCCTTGTTTCTCCTCTGTCTCCCCTTTCCAACCCCTCAAAATTTCATTGGCTTTTGACAGTAGTGCAATTTCTCCACCTTCTCTATTCCCTGTCTTTCCTCAGGATCTGATAACCAGTTGGAAAGATGGCGTCTGTTATCAATCTCGTAAGCTTGGTTTCCGTGAGAGCTATGGTGTCTTGTGATGCCTCTGCGATTCTTTCGTGCAACTCCTCCTACTTATTCGTTATTCCATTAGTATGGGTGTACCAAACCCTTCAGTTTCCTCTTCAGCATTGTATTATGGGGGATTTGTGAGGGCTAGGGAAGTGGGAGACCTGGCTGGGTATTGTAGGGCTCTACAGCGTTAGGAGGGGCGTTGGCAGCGAGTGCGGAATATGGTGTATTTTGTGGTAATATGTTTGGCTACGGGGTTCTGGGGGTGTTTGCTATTGCTGTTCCTCTCGACTCTGGTTGACCCCTACTAAACCTAGCCTCGTCTATCTTTCTTGCCCCTTTCGTCTCCGTGTCCACAGATTTCGTGTGTGTACTCACCTAGTTGAGGTTGCAGGGGTCGAGTCCAAGCTCCTGGCCCCGCCTCTTCACTGATC
>NC_091295.1:58310548-58357840 GCF_038502225.1 Cherax quadricarinatus | reverse complement strand
TTATACATCCTGGCCAGTTCGGCCACATGTACTTTCACTTTCATATTGTTCAATGATGTTTTTCTTAAATTCAATCGTATTTCCACCCTCTTTACCAAAGGCTTGGCACTAGGAGCTTTCTTTGGAGCCATGGTAGCTTATTTAGCACTTGCAAGCGCTAAAATGAATGGAATATTATGAAAAATTTCTGTATGAACAAGTGAGGGGACCGGCCACTCACTGGTAAACAATGGCACACTGGCTGAGAAGGGAGGCCGAGGCGGGCTCAGAGCTGTGAGTACACGCCCAGGACGAACGACGATTAGCGAGTCAACCGACCATTTGGGAGCCAATGTTTGGACAAAAATAACGTGACAATTTCCAAAAAGGACTACTATTGAGCCCGACGATTATCGAGGACCACTGTACAGGGGTCCCTATGGAAATAAGTCACCTGACTTTTTGGGTTATCCTCAGATTTTATACATATGTTGCTATGTATGATAATTTATGTAACTGTATTTGTGTACACCTGAATAAACTTACTCAAGTGCATGTGGCATCGTAAGTAAGTTTATTTAGGTGTTCACAAATAAAGTTACATAGATTATCAAACTTAGCAGCATATGTTTGGAGAACCTGGAGAGACCTGGAGAGAGTTCCGGGGTCAATCGCTCGCGCTGCCTGTGACCAGGCCTCCTGGTGGATCAGAGCCTGATCAACCAGGCTGTTACTCTGGCTGCATGCAAACCAACGCACGAGCCACAGCCCGGCTGGTCAGGAACCGACTAGGATAGCCCAAAAAAAAAAAAAAAGTCAGACAGACTTATTTCCATTAGGGTCCCTGTACCCTGTGTATATGGTATAATGTACCATATGGTTCCATTGTACCATATACCATTGTATGACATGGCACCATTGTACCATATGGTTCAAAGTATAGGATTCCTCTTCAGATACATTTCCATCAGTCTTAGAACTGTAAGTTGTGAAGAGGAGAGTCAGAATTCGCCCAGAGAGAGAGTGGGGAGTGAGAGCTTCTTTGCTGCCAGGCATGATGAACTAAGCTACTTTGGCGGCATTCCCACAATGCCACGTGGGCATCCAGATTTTTTCTATAGTGTGCACACTGACCACCTAGACCCATTCTCTCAGATGTAGGCCTACCAGCCTTCTCGCCCTAAATTTAACGCTGCTAGAATTTTGGCGTAGATCTACGGTTTGGACCTTCAACGTAAAGTCCGTAGATCTATGGCACGGACCCTCAAGGGGTTAATTGGGTGTTTCAGTTAACAGAATTTAGAGTAAGTTTTCCTATTGCTGAACATGGATGCCTTTATTTCTTCATAGTCAAAACAATACAGAAATTCTGCAGAGTTGTAAAACGACATTCAAATAAAAGTCTGAAGGATTCAATTCTACTTCCAGAAAATTAATGTTTTTCAAGAGTGCATCATATGGCAGAACGAGCATGCCATAGTCGCAATTTTTTTTTTTTTTATCTTCATTAATATAAAAAAAAAGTGTGAAACTACTTATAATAAAGCATCAGACTTAAAATCTATAATTCTATGCAGTACAGTGTCATTCATAAATACAGTATTTACTTACCTCTGCTGTATATCCATAGCATTTTGTAAAAGAAAAGTAAATCATATATTTAATTAGGCAAATTGTTACAATAATATTGTAATACAATAATTTAATTTAATCATACACTGTATGTATAAGTACAGGTAAATATAATTCAAATACCTATATATAGGTGGTATGTGAAAACAGATACATTTATTTAGTTAATAAGTATGGTTCTCTGAAGACACTGCATGTACTCAAAAATGACCTCAATACTGAGTAAATATTTGAACTACATTATTGCAGCTCTTTCTTTATGTAACTGCTAAAAACAAAAGAGGTTTTTATTGTTTTTTAATAGCAGCTATCTTCCACTAAGATAGGGTGACCTGAAAAAGAAAAAAAACGCTTACACCATTTATTACTTCATCACTGTTTTGACAGAGGAACACTGATACAGGTCCTCCATCACAAATCCGGCATCATTGGGACCTGTAGTGTGCCGGATTACTGAGTTTGCCGAATTACAGAGTGGTTAGGTTAGAATACACTTAATAAAATTAACCTCCTTAACTACAGTTCATTGAACATCGGCAAAAATCAAACATTTCCGCTACTTTGATCTCAATTTCAAGGTACTTTTCATCATGAAAGCAATCAAAATCATGTCTATTTCTGTAATATATCTTCCATTCTATCAAATGAGTCCAAAAAAATGAGAATACAACCATAAAAACCATACGAAAATATACTGCAAAGAGACGGCTAATGGCTGAGAAGTGAACTCCCTTATTTATCGTCCTTTTTTATTTTTGTTGTATGTTAAGAAGCATCTTTCCATCATACATTGCCCAAGTTTCAATGAGATAGCCCAACAAACAACTGAGAAAAAAAAAATATTTACCAAAAATCATATATGGCAAGCCCAAGCCAGGTACTGGAAATCAGTCACTTTGTCTGACTTTTCTGGGTTATCCTAGGTTTTCTATACATACACTGCTATGTATGATAATCTATGTAACTGTATTTGTGTATACCTGAATAAACTTATTTACTTCTAGTCTGTCAACTGAGTACAAGAAACTGCCTATTTACTTATTTCAACTACCCAATAAAGTGGTCAGAAATTGGCAATTTGGCTGATTTCACACAAATTTCAACAGATGCCAGTTTCAAAATAGGGTCCAGAATAAACAATACAGACATTCCTGGCACTAAAATAACATTTTCTCTGTTCATTAGTCACGGCTACAGGCCCCTCTTATATTATTCTTGCTTACCATTTGGAATTTTTATTCACAAAACAAATAGAAGATTTACTGTTATGCAGACTGCTGCATTATTGTAATAATTGTATAAATAATGTCAAGCCATTCTTGACTCCCTACTGGAATTTTGACTGGCAGGCGGACAGGTATTGGACGGTGACATCGTTTGTTTACTCTTGAGCTTCGCTAAAGAATAGAACATTTTTGCTACTGTGAGCGCAATTTCAAGGTACTTTTCGTCATGAAAGCAATCAAAATCATATCTATTTCTGTAATACATCTTCCATTCTATCAAATGAGACCGAAAAAATGAGAATATAACCATAAAAAACATACAAAAATATACCACTAATGGCTGAGAAGTGAACTCCGCTATTTATTGTCTGATTTCTTTCATTTTTGGTGTACGTTAAGAAGTATCTTTCCATCATACATTGCCCAAGTTTGAATAAGATAACCCAACAAACAACTGAGAAAATATAATAATAATAATAATAATAATAATAATATCTTTATTTACTACATGTACATGTACAAGGTATACAGGCCTAGCTGACATCAATGACATACTACTATATAGAAAGCCACTTGTTATGCAGAGTATTTCAAGAAAATTAGGTCAGTGTCCCAGGATAACATCCACGCTAGTCGGCTAACACCCAGGTACCCATTTACTGATGGGTAAACATAGACAACAGGTGTAAAGAAACACATCTAATTGTTTCTACCCTGGCTGGGAATTGAATATTTACCAAAAATCATATATGGCTAACCCAAGCCAGGTACTAAAAATAAGCCACGTTGACTTTTTTTGGGTTATCCTAGGTTCTCTACACATATGCTGCTATGTGTGATAATCTATAGAGAGAAAATAACTTTTTTGTTTCAGGTTTATGGTGCAGTATGAGTGTATATCACAGTTAGCCCTGTGCTGCACTGTTTTTTCTCTAATATAAGCCCCCAAGACAGGGATAGGAGAATGGTATTTGTATACCATATCCTCTTCATACCTTTATTTATTTCCAATTTGTGCACACATACAGAGGTACAAAAAAAATACAGATAAGAGCAGTATGCCAAAGCCACTTATACTATGCATAGCATTACGGGCTGGCTTAAAATTAACTTAAGATTAACTAAGCAATGATTATTATTATTATTATAATCAAATACTTGACGTGCTGTTGGAGTGTGAGCAAAGTAACATTTATGAAGGGATTCAGGGAAACCGGCAGGCCGGACTTGAGTCCTGGAGATGGGAAGTACAGTGCCTGCACTCTGAAGGAGGGGTGTTAATGTTGCAGTTTAAAAACTGTAGTGTAAAGCACCCTTCTGGCAAGACAGTGATGGAGTGAATGATGGTGAAAGTTTTTCTTTTTCGGGCCACCCTGCCTTGGTGGGAATCGGCCGTGTGATAATAAAAAAAATAAAATCAAAAAGAAAGCGCTAAGCCACAAGGACTATACAGCTGCTACTAAGCAATGATGAAATCAGTGATAAAACATTAATGTAAACAGATAACTATAAAGCACAAGTGAGTATTACAAAGACAGGTCATATGGTTGCATTCAGTTAGGTAGTGATTCTGTTAGGTAGTGTATTTAAAAAATAATAAAGTTAGATTGGGTTTTAGGTTTAACATTTATGTGATATAATTGTGAGAAACATTTAAGATATACAATTTATAATGTTCAGTTATTCAGTATTTATTTGGTTTTGGGTGAGTAAGTAATCTTTGAGAAGAGACTTGAATTTATAAACAGGTTGTGTTTCTTTTATATTTACAGGTAATGAATTCCAGATTTTAGGGCCTTTTATGTGCATTGAGTTTTTGCATAGTGTGAGATGGACACGAGGAACATCAAAGAGTGATCTGTGCCTTGTGTTATGGTCATGTGTTCTGTTGAGGTTGGCAAGGAGATGTTTGAGGGGAGGGTTAATATCAGAGTTAAGTGTTCTATGTATGTAATAGGTGCAGTAATAAGTATGGATGTTTTGTATGGTGAGTAGGTTTAGTGTATTGAATATTGGTGGAGTGTGCTGCCTGTAGTGAGAATTTGTTATCATTCTAACTGCAGCCTTTTGTTGGGTAATTAGTGGTCTGAGATGGTTAATTGTTGTTGAGCCCCATGCACAAATTCCATAGGTGAGATAGGGGTAAATAAGAGAGTATATAGGGCCAGGAGGGCTGACTGTGGAACATAGTACCGTATCTTCGATAGTATGCCTACAGTCTTGGAAATTTTCTTAGAAATTTGATGTATATGTGTATGAAATTTGAGTCTATTATCAAGGTGGATTCCTAAGAATTTTCCCTCTGTTAGTTTTGGTGATAGGTGATCCATTTATCATTATGTTAAGAGGGACATCTGTAGCTCTGTTACCAAACTGAATGAAGTAGGTTTTGTCAATGTTTAGTGTAAGTTTGTTAGTCCTCATCCAGGTAGATATTTTCTGTAATTCTGGTATTTACAGTATTGGCTAGCTGACTGGGCTCGGTGAGAGAAGACGCGATGTAGTGTCATCTGCAAATAGTGTGGGTTTGAGTAATTGCGAAGCATTTGGAAGGTCATTTATGTATAGGAGAAAGAGAAGAGGGCCAAGGACACTTCTGTGGGACACCAACTGTAATTGGTTGTGCTGGAAGAGTTTGCCCCATTTGCGACACATATTGGCTTCTGTTGCTGAGGTAAGACTTGAGGTAGTTGAGGAGTGCCTCTTATACCATAGTGTGACAATTTTACGATGGAGCAAGTCATGGTCAACTGTATCAAAAGTTTGCTTTACCTTCACAACTGCTGGTGTTATGCCAAATATTATTTATTCTGGAGTATTTAACATGTTTTATGTTATTTATATTGTTTATTATGTCATACTAGATCAATTGTGATAGGCAAATAAGCTGTAGTGTTGATATTAGCATAATAATAAAGCATATTCTCCTGCTTCATGATACTGAGCTCATGGCAACTGACAGTGGCTTCAAAGCCACCTTATCTTTAATGGATAATGTACTGTGTAGGTGCTTTACATAATGAGAAGCATTTCTTTTATTCATTACCAACTTACCTCATAATTTTGTAATATTTTAAACTTAAGATTTAATTTAAGTCTGCCCGAAATGCCTAGCCATATTAGGTGTTCTAGTGGTACACTGTAATTATTATTTTACCACACAATAACCAAATTCTGTAAACTCAGCATTTTAATCCTTATAGAGAATAAACTTTGAATTTGAATTTGGAACCATGGCTAGGGCTAAAAGTAAGCAGGTTAAAACAATAAATGGGGAAAAAGAAATTGGAATGACTTATGCAGCAAATAGCACCACCAAACAGTACCAGCAGATTGGTGTGGCGACCCTGGAAATTTGAAATTATGCTAGCCAAAATTAGTGCCGAAAGACTGATTGCTGGATTTGTGATGGCAGACCTGTATTACAGCTCAGATGTCCCTCCAAACTGCAACATTGCTACCTCTCCTTCAAAGTTCAGGCACTATTTCCTAACTTCAGGACTCAAGTCCAGCAAACTGCTTTTTCCTGAATCCTTTCCTAAATGTTATCTTGCTTACATTTCAACAGCACATCATCATAAAAACCACCTGCCTCCACTCCTAGAATGCTCACACATTCTTGGATGTCCAAGAACCTTACATACAAAACCTTTTTCCCCTCCCAACCTTTTCTAGGACAACCCCCTACCCCTCTTTCTCTCCACTACATATACACCCTCCAAGTCATCCTATTTTGTTCCATCATCTCTAACTATCCAAACCACTCTCAATCATGCCTCCTCAGCCCTCAGAATAATACATTTAGTAACCCCTGCACCTCCTTACCACTCTTTACGTCATCCCTCCTGCATCCACCCTCCTATATCCACAAATTTCTGTTTCACACACTAACACTACATTCTTCAATCGACCCCATACCTCTTCAACCACCACTTCATTACCTATACTCTCTAGCCCATTTTTTTCCCCATAGTTATATCTTTCTCTAACTATCTCCTTTAATTTATAAATTTTCACTTCCCTCTTACTGATATTCTCCTTGTACCCCATCTACCTTTTACTCTCACTTTAGCTACAACTAAATAATGATCTGATATCTGTTGCCCCTTTAAAAATATACAAATCAAGAAGCCTACCCTGAGTGTACCAGTTATCAGTACAGTAGGGCCCTGCTTTACGGTGTTTCACTTTACGGCGTTCTGCTAATACAGTCATTTCAAATTATGACCTAAACTCTCTACACGGCTCCCCCCACCTGACTTTCTAATATGGTCACCACACCCCACTCTGTTTACATTCCCCATGAGCTCCGTAAGCACCACATCTCTCCATTGTGTCTGGAAACTCCAAAATTTCAAGTGTTTTTAAAAGTTATTTCATATTTTATATATACTCTGATAATTATACTTATGTATACCTGTACCTAAATAAACTTACACACTGTGCTGGCATGCAGGTACACATTAAAATCAGTACGAGTGTCTTATGTCTCGAGATGCCATATTAGTAATGATAATAATACTCAATAATAATCATTGAGTCTCATTAAATGTCGTATATTATGTTAACCCTTTGACTGTTTCCGACGTATAAATACGTCTTACGAGCCAATGTTTCTGACGTATTTATACGCATAAATTCTAGCAGCTTCAAATCAAGCAGGAGAAAGCTGGTAGGCCCACATGTGAGAGAATGGGTCTCCATGGTCAGTGTGCACCATATAAAAAAATCGGGGAGCCAGTGGTGCATTGTGGAATGCCATTTCAGTTGTCCATTTTCAGCATGTCTAGCGGTAAGAAATATGTGATTCCCCAGCAAATCTGGGACTCTTCTCTTCCCAAGTGATGCTCTAACACAGATGGAAGTGTCAGTGAAGATCAATTTCATGATTTGGAGGAGTTTGAGACCAAAAGCAATGGAGGAGGAGGAGGGGGAGGAGGGGAGGAAGAGGAGGAGGAGGGGAGGAAGAGGAGGAGGAAGAGGAGGAGGAGGAGGAAGAAGAAGAAGATGTAATAATATTATTCCCTTGAAGCAAGAAAAAAAGTCCACCCCATGACAGTGACAAGATAAGGGGAGATAACATCTGATAAGAGCTGACTTTGATGAGGGTAAAGGAGGGTAGAGCTAAGGAAATATTACATGACCATTGCCCTCCCTTTGTTTTTGCTGGTACACAAACATTTCTGTCTGTCTATTTGTCTGTCTGTCAAGCTCCCTGTCTGTCCATCTAGCTCTCTGTCTCAGAGAGAGCCACAAGACTGTGTCATCACATTTACTCACATCTTCAAGCAGAGTATAGCACTTTGTCTGGATTTCTTGGGTTATCCTAGGTAATTTACACTATGTATACTTGTATTTATGTGTACCTGTGAGACAGAGATAGGCAGACAGATAAAAAGAGAGACAGATTGAAAGATATAGAATGAGGGAGAAAGATAATTAGATAGAATGGAGGAGGGGAAGCAGCATCTGACCCCATTGTTTTGACAGGAGGTAGGGGGGGGTGAGTAATGAGACAATATGTCACTTTGACAGCTGCCGACTTCTGATTCAAAACAATTATAAGCCACACACTCGCACACAAGACAAGGAGGAGGAGAAGGAGAAGGAGGAGGAGAAGGAGAAGGAGGAGGAGAAGGAGGAGGAGAAGGAGAAGGAGGAGGAGAAGGAGGAGGAGAAGGAGGAGGAGAAGAAGGAGGAGGAGAAGGAGGAGGAGAAGGAGAAGGAGGAGGAGAAGGAGGAGGAGGAGGAGGAGGAAGGAGAAGGAGAAGGAGAAGGAGAAGGAGGAGGAGGAGGAGGAGGAGGAGGAGGAGGAGGAGGAGGAGGAGGAGGAGGAGGAGGAGGAGGAGGAAGGATAAGGAGAAGGAGGAAGGAGGAAGGAGGAAGGAGGAGGAGGAGGAGGAAGGAGGAGGAGGAGGAAGGAGGAAGGAGGAGGAAAGGAAGGAAGGAGGAAGGAAGGAGGAAGGAGAGAAGGAAGGAGGAGAAGGAGGAGGAGAAGGAGAAGGAGGAGGAGGAAGGAGGAGGAGAGGAGGAGGAGGAAGGAGGAGGAAGGAGGAGGAGGAGGAAGAGGAGGAGGAGGAGGAGGAAGGAGGAGAAGGAGGAAGGAGGAGGAGGAGGAGGAGGAGAAGGAAGGAGGAAGGAGGAGAAGAAGAAGGAGAGGAGGAGAGAAGGAAGAAGGAGGAGGAGAAGAAGGAGAAGAGGAGGAGGAGAAGGAAGAAGAAGGAGGAGGAGGAGGAAGAAGGAGGAGGAGGAGAAGAAGGAAGGAGGAGGAGGAGGAAGAAGGAAGGAAGGAGGAGGAGGAAGAAGGAAGAGGAGGAGGAGGAAGGAAGGAGAAGGAGAAGGAGGAGGAGAAGGAGAAGGAGGAGGAGGAGGAGGAGTAGAAGGAGGAGGAGTAGAAGGAGGAGGAGTAGAAGGAGGAGGAGTATAAGGAGGAGTAGAAGGAAGAGGAGGAGGAGGAGGAGGAGGACAAGGAGGAGGAGGAGAAGGAGAAGGATGAGGAGTAGAAGGAGATGGAGGAGAAGGAGTAGGAGGAGGAGGACAAGGAGGAGGAGGAGGAGGAGGACTAGAAGGAGAAGGAGGAGGAGTAGAAGTAGAAGGAGGAGGAGGAGAAGGAGGAAGAGGAGTAGAAGGAGGAGGAGTAGGAGGAGGAGGAGAAGGAGGAGTAAAGGGAGTAGGAGGAGGAGAAGGAAGAGGAGGAGGAGGAGGAGGAGGAGAGGAGGAGAAGGAAGAGGAGGCAGGGAGAAGGAGAAGGAGGAGAAGGAGAAGGAGGAGGAGGAGGAGGAGGAGGAGGAGGAGAAGGAGGAGGGAGGAGGAGGAGGAGGAGGAGGGGAGAGGAGGAGGAGGAGGAGGTTAATATACACATTTTCATTAATTCATGTATGATATTTTTTTCAAAATTATATAATAACATGATACATAACATATAAAGATGATAAATACACTCCACAGTAGAATAAATAAACATAAATATGAGATGTGGGAGCCAGACAACTTAAACGAGTGACGCAATGTTAGTAATGATAATAATCACCGAGATAAGATTTCGTTCGGATTTTTAACCCTGGAGGGTTAGCCACCCAGGATAACCCAAGAAAGTCAGTGTGTCATCGAGGACTGTCTAACTTATTTCCATTGGGGTCCTTAATCTTGTCCCCCAGGATGCGACCCACACCAGTCGACTAACACCCAGGTACCTATTTGCTGCTAGGTGAACAGGACAACAGGTGTAAGGAAACGTGTCGAAATGTTTCCACCCGCCGGGAATCGAACCCGGGCCCTCCGTGTGTGAAGCGGGAGCTTTAGCCACCAGGCCACCGGGTCTCATTAAATGTCGTATATTACTTTAATATACACATTTTTATTAATCCAGCTATGATATTTTTTTCAAAATTATATAATAAACACGATACATAACATATAAAGATGATAAATACACCCCACAGTAGAATAAATAAACATAAATATGAGATGTGGGAGCCAGACTACTTGTACAAGTGATGGCAAGAATAATGTTTTCTTAGTCCAACATAAGAGAAAATGTGTTACTGGGGGTAACTGTAGAAAATTATTCTTTTCGTATGCCTTCGCTCAGAGCATCATTTCTTCTAAAACATGGTGTTACATGAGAATGGGAGTGTTCCTCTTTGTTTATTCTACCGTATCAACGTAGAGACAACTTGTACACAATGTAACTTGTACACAAACCAGAAGTGTACACTTTGTTTACATAACTCACGTTCGCATGGTTTGTTTACATAACTCATGTTCGCCTGGTTTGTTTACATAACTCACATTTGCCTGATTTGTTTACATAACTCACGTTTGCCTGATTTGTTTACATAACTCACGTTTGCCTGGTTTGTTTACATAACTCCACGAGTGTCCTCTCTAATGTACTCATTCTCTGTCTCTCTCTCATTTGTTTTATCTCATTTACTCACCTCTGACCCTACATTAAGACTACAAATATTTTAAGGTAAGTAATAAGTGAACTGTATATGCATTTTATCGCTCTGGGATGCTTAAATGTTATAGAATATTATGTGTGGATGGGGTGGCTGGGTATGGTAGCCCAGCTGGCTAGCATACATACCACACTTGATTTCTTACAATAAATACTACTTGTCTCACGCTAGATTAAGACTACAAATATTTTAAGGTAAGTACTGAGTATACCATATGTGTATTTTACTTTTTTATTGTTTTTTAATGCCTAGTTCTACTGCTAACCCCAATGGAAATAAGTCACACTGTCTGACTTTTTTGGGTTATCCTAGGTACTTTACACATATGCTATGTATGATAATCTATGTAACTGCATTTGTGTGTATCTGAATAAACTTACTTACTAACTTAATATATGTTAGTGTAAATTTGTTATCTAGTATTTGTATGCATTTATAAGTGAAAAAAAAAAGGTGTTCCACTTTACGGCGATTTCCGCTTTACGGCGGTAGCCTGGAACCTAACCTGCCGTATAAATGGGGCTCGACACACAAATAACCCGCACATAAAAGAGAGAAGCTTACGACGACGTTTCGGTCCAACTTGGACAATTTACAAAGTCACAGTGTGACGTTGTAAATGGTCCAAGTCGGACCAAAACGTCGTTGTAAGCTTCTCTCTTTTATGTGTGGGTTATTTGTGTATCGTTCCAGTCACGGTATTGTGCCTTTTTTTCTTATTTATTGGGGCTCTACTGTATATAAAATATGCCCCTTACCAAGATATGGTTCCATCATTGTTCTAACCACATCACCAGAGATACCCAGTGACTTCCTGGTATCTTGCAATGTATTACTGCCAGTGTACACATTTATATCCAGAACCAGACCACTTTTGCAATCACACAGTACAAATAACTTTATACCAAAGTGTTTCGTCTTGCTTGGTATGTACTACTTAAATGACAGTCTGCCTTTGAACAAAATCAAAGACTCATCAATAACAAGCTTCCTGAAGGGATAAAAATACATACAGCACTTTTGTTTCAGGTACATAAACACATTCCTGATCTTATATAACCTGTCACCTTTTTCAGGCCTTGTTTTGTCTGAGAAGTGTAGCATATATAATAGTAGCACAGATCTATTCACTGGTATAGTCACCGAAAGCTGGGGTTGAAATCAGGCGGTCTGTCAACCAGTATGTGTTGACACTGTGCTTATACACCTGTGGCATAAGCATTATTGTGGCAAAGTAAAGATACATCTCTGCCACATTTGTGTCCTTCCACTGGTGTAGGCGTGATCTTGGTGAAAGAATTGTGTTTGCCATGGTGTACTCAAAGTATGTATTGCTTTCCCTGACATTAATGTCCATCAGGGGTTCGTTGAAGAATAACTGAAAGCATTCCAGTTCAGAGGCATTGTTCCCAAGTGTACATGATGGCCATATTCCACTTTGTATTTCATCAAAGTGATAGGGATTGGGAACAAAATTGTCACCTTGTTGCCAATCCCAGATGCAGTCTGCTGGTTGGTACTGGATATTTACAGGTTGTGGATGTTGTAGGAGTGTGGGGGTTGGTTGAGGGTGGTTGTGGCTGTGCTGAGTTAGCAGCGTGGGTAGTAGCGTGGCCCGCTGCTGGTGCCACATCACTCATGCCACCACCACCACCCGCTGCCCAACTAACATTATTCATCCCCATTGTAACAATATCATCATCTTCACTACCAGTTCGTGGTGTAGGGCCATGGGATGTACTCCGAGATTTACTCCTTCCTGTTGGAACAACATATGGCACACTACCAGAACTCATGCTGCGTCGTACATACTGCTGCTTCACTGGAGAATGTTCACCCTCACTGTCGCAACTAGAACTGTTTTCAGTAGCTTGGAATTCACTATCATTATCACTTTCACTGCTCACATATGAGTTCTGTACACGGCAAAATAGTTTCCTCTTTCGTCCTGGTACAGGTGAATGTGAATGAGATGGCTGAGCACCAGAGGTGCTCAGCCGTTGTGGATCATCTGGATTTTCATCACTAATTACGTTATCCTGGGTGCTGCTTTCGGTCACACCCTCTCCAAAAACCATGAAATTCACTTTCACTGGCACTTCCATCACTGTTAGAGCTATCACTTGGGAACAAAAGACCTCCAATCTGCCGAGGAGTGAGGTACTTCTTACTGTGAGGCATGGTGAACAAAGACTATCAAGATGGCATTCCCACAATGCACCACAGAGTCCCTGATTTTTTTCACAGGGCACACACCCATTCTCTCACATGTAGGCCTACCAGCTTTCTCCCGCTTGATTTGAAGCCGCTAGAATTTATGCGTATTAATACGTCAAACACGGTGGCTCGTAAGACGTATATATACGACCGAAACAGTCAAAGGGTTAATTCCACGGAAATCATCCTCTTTTTCTTCTCAGCACTGTCCTTTACACTTACTTTCTTAGGACCCATGGTTAGAAAAAAGAAATTTGGCAAAATAACTGCACAAAATGCAAGCAAGCATGAGAGAAATGCTCCCACAGTGAGGTAAACAGTGCACTGCTCCAACTAGTAGTGGTGGTGTTCTGAAGCTCCTCTTATTATTATTATTATTTTATAATAATAATATTATTACTGTATTATTATTATTATTATTTTTATAATTATTATTTTTATTATATTATTTTTATTATTATTAATTTAGGGAACTGGAGCACAGAAACAATTACCTAGATCAAGACCCCCTCACCAGCATCAAGGAACCTTTCTTATCTCTTGGTGGGGACTGAACTTCATCTCTTGGGCCCCTCTGAATCACCAGCAGCATAGTGTCATGCATCTCAAACACCTTGGAATTTTACATATTTACATTTGAATTTGATGGAGTGTTCCTCCATTAGGTCCTGACTTAATGCAGTCTATGCACAGACCGTCATCTGCTTGTAGTTCTTTATTTATGAGTCTTTTGGTATTTTAATATAGCTACTGCCTCCTTATCTTGTTCCCATTCCTCTGGAAGTGCAGTGCTAATATCTGCCTTGTTGATGTTTCTGAGTAAATTTTATATTGTGACACTGCCCATCTACATCCTTATATGTAGGGTTTAGTTTTGTAGGCCTTTCCTCAGGGGTGGCACCATAATTTCTAAATTGGGGGAGGGGATTTAAGGATGACTGTCTAGTTTAATTTGTTTTAATTTTCAATGTTGAAATTAAATATGCTGACAGTAGCATGATTGAAAAAAAAATTATAAAATGGTAGAGAATCTCTCTTTCTGACAGTAATGATACCAAGAATGCAAAATTTGATAGGAAACTTACAGAATTATGCAAGTTAACTGTGTGGGAGCAATTTATGCATTTGTGATTTTGCTCAACTTGAGTTCCATTTTAACCCTTTCAGGGTCCGTCCCGTAGATCTACAGCTTTGAAGCCAAGGTCCAAGCCTTAGATCTATGCCAAAATCTTAGTGGCTTCAAATTTAGAGTGAGAGGGCTGGTAGGCCTACATCTAAGAGAATGGGTCTGCGTGGTGAGTGTGCACAGTAAACAAAAAATTGGGGCACCCGCATTGCATTGTGGGAAAGCCATCTCAGTATACTTTTTTCATCATGCCTGGCGGCAAGGAGGCTCTCACTCCCCTGCGAATTCTGACTCTCCTCTTCCCAAGTTATAGTTCTAACACTGATGGAAGTGGATCTGAAGAGGAATTCTATGATTCTGAACCATATGATACAGGGTACAGGGACCCTAATGGAAATAAGTCACTTTGTCTGACTTTTTTGGGTTATCCTAGGCTCTCCACACACATGCTGCTATACATGATAATCTATTTATTTGTATTTGTGTATACCTGAATAAACTTACTTATGATACCACATGCACTCGAGTAAGTTTATTCAGGTATACACAGATACAGTTGCATAGATTATCATACATAGCAGCATATGTGCAAAGATCCTAGGATAACCCAAAAAAGTCAGAATTACAGAAGGGCCCCACTTATACAGCAGGTTAGGTTCCAGGCTACCGCCGTAAAGCAGAAATTGCCGTAAAGTGGAACACCCTTTTTTCCCCTTATAAATGCATACAAATACTAGGTAACAAGTTTACACTAACATATATTAAGTCAGCAATAGAACTAGGCATCAAAAAACAATAAAAAAGTACAATACACACAGTGCACTCATTACTTACCTTAAAATATTTATAGTCTTAATCTAGGGTGAGACAAGTAGTATTTATTGTAAGAAATCAAGTGTGGTATGTATGGTAGTCAGCCGGGCTACCATACCAAGCCACATAATATTCTATTACATTTAAGTATCCCAGAGCGATAAAATGCATATACAGTTTTCTCATTACTTACCTTAAAATATTTGTAGTCTTAATCTAGGGTGAGATGAGTAGTATTTATTGTAAGAAATCAAGTGTGGTATGTATGGTAGTCAGCCGGGCTACCATACCAGGCCATTCCACCCACATATACTATTCTGTGATATTTAAGCATCCCAGATTGATAAAATGCATATACAGTTCACTCATTACGTACCTTAAAATATTTGTAGTCTTAATGTAGGGTCAGGGGTGAGTAAACGAGATAAAATGAATAAATGAGAGAGAGAGAGAATGAGTACATGAGGGAGGACTGGCACAGAGTTATGTAAACACACCAGGCGAACATAAGTTTTGTAAACAAACAAAGTGTACATGTCTGGTTTGTGTAAAAGTTACATTGTGTACAAGTTGTCTCTACATTGATACGGTAGAATAAACAAAGAAGAACACTCCCATTCTCATGTAACACCATTTTTAGAAGAAATGACGCTCTGAGTGAAGGCAATGGAAATAAGTCACTCTGTCTGACTTTTGGGTTATCCTAGGCTCTCTACACATATGCTGTTATGTATGATAATCCACGTAACTGTATTTGTGTATACCTGAATAAGCTTACTTACATACATACGAGGAATGATTTTCTACCGTTACCCCCAGTAACATATTTTCTCTTATGTCAGACTAGAGAAAATGTTATTCTTGCCGTCACTTGTACACATTATCTGGCTACAACATCTCATATTTATGTTTATTTATTCTTTTGTAGGGTGTATTTATCATCTTTATATGTTATGTATCGTGTTTATTATATAATTTTGAAAAAAAATATGGGTGGATTAATGAAAATGTGTATATTAACGTAATATACAACATTTAATGAGACTTGGTGATTATTATTATTATTATTATCATCATTTTTAATATGGCGTCATTTGTGCCAGTCGTCTGGCTACCACATCTCATATTTATGTTTATTTATTCTACTGTGGGGTGTATTTATCATCTTTATATGTTATGCATCGTGTTTATTATTTAATTTTGAAAAAATATCATAGATGGATTAATGAAAATGTGTATATTAACGTAATATACGACATTTAAATGAGACTTGGTGATTATTATTATTACTAATATGACGTCTCAAGACATAAGAGACTCTTACTGATTTTAATGTGTACCTACATGCCAGCACAGTGTGTAAGTTTATTTAGGTACAGGTATACATAAGTATAATTATCAGAGTATGTATAAAATATGAAATAACTTTTAAAAACACTTGAAATTTTGGAGTCTCCAGACAAAATGGAGAGACTTAGTGCTTATGGATCTCACAGAGAATGTAAACAAACTGGGTAGGGCGCGGTGACCATATTAGAAAGTCAGGTGGGGGGGAGCCATATAGTGAGTTTTGGTCATAATTTGAAATGACCGTATTAGCGGAATGCCATAAAGCGAAACGCCGTAAAGCGGGGCCCTACTGTACTTATTTTCATTGGGGCCCCCCTGTTTCTGTACCATATGGTACCCTATGCCATATGCAATTCCAAGGGGACTGAGTACATCCTGTGGCCCTACACCTGGAATAGACAGTGAAAGTGACGATAATGCAGCTACAGTTGAGATGGATAGACCACATGTCAGTAGGTGGTGGTGGTGCCATGAGCATGCGAGTATGCAGCATGCAGCACCAGCCCAGACTGGGAGTGAGTCTGGGACCCAAGCTGCTGACTCAGCAGTTTCAGGACAAAGCACAGAGTCATCCACCGGTGGAAAGAGATGACTGTGGCTGAAATGTATTTTTTGTTTGCAACAATAATGCTTATGCCTCATGTCTATAAGCATAATATAAAATCATACTGGTTGACAGATGAGTAAGACACCAATATGCATGACACTCTGTTTCAAAGATTTTCACAGACTGTAGCAGTTCTAGGAACATGTTCACTGACTGCACATATGTAAATACAGTGGAATCCCGAGTTTCAGCTGCCCTGGATATTGGCCGCTTCAGGTTCTGACTGCTTTTTTTGGCCAAAATTTGTCCCACGTTTCAGCCATTGCCCTAGGCTTCGGCTGGCATACAAGACCTGTCCACCTCCCTGCACAGGCGTTGTGAGCCAGTCTAGCATTGTTTATCCTTGCATGAAGATTACCCTGCGCGCTCATCCTGCCAGCCAGCCAGCCAGTCATTAATTGGGACTGTAAAATAAGCCACCATGGGCCCAAAGAAACTTCCTAGTGGCAGCCCTGTGGTAAAGAAAGTGAGGAATACCATAGCAATGAAGGAGATAGTAGAAGAAAACGAGAGTAGCGTTCATGTGGAGAGGCTTGCCAGGATGTTCAGCAAAAACAAATCAACTATCACTTCTATCCTGGCGATGAGAAAAGAACTCAGGGAAGCTGATGTTGCAAAAGGTGTTGATATGTTATCCAACAATAGGTCACAAACAGTTGAAGAGGTTGAGAAGTTGTTTGTGGTGTGGATCAACAATACACAGATAGCAGGTGATAGTGTTTCAGAGTTTATCATTTGTGAGAAGGCAAAGCAATTGCATGCCTATCTTATAAAGAAAATGCCTGGAACCAGTGCTGATCTTAGTGAATTTAAGGCCAGCAGAGGCTGGTTTGACAGATTTAACCCTTTGACTGTCGCAACCCCCAATCCTGAGGTGTCTCCTGGTGTCGCAAAATTTAAAAAAAAAAATTATTTTTTCTTATGAAATGATAGAGAATCTTTTCCCGATTGTAATGACACCAAAAAAAAACGAAATTTGATGGAAAACTGACGGAATTATGCTCTCGCGAAGTTAGCGACCTCGGCGATATTTACAAATCGGCGATTTCGCCCACTTTGAGCCCTATTTTCGGCTACTTCTGTTGTTCCAGTTGACCAAACTCATAGCTATTTCTTTAGAAATCCATTTTCTCTATCGATTGAGTACAAGAAACTGCCCATTTACCGATTTCAACTACCCAATAATGTGGTCAGAAATTTGCAATTTGGCCAATTTCATGAAAATTAAAAAATATGACAATTTCAAAATAAGGTCCAGAATGAACAATGCAGACATTCCTGGCTCTAAAATAACATTTTCTTCGTTCATCAGTCATGTCTCCAGGCCCCTCTGATTTTGAATTTTTATTCAAACAAAAAATAGAAGACTTACTATTATGCAGACTACTGCAATACTGTAATAATTGTATAAATAACATCGACCCATTCATGGCTGCATATTAGAATGGCTAGTTGGACATTTATTGGACAATGACATCATTTGTTTACTTTTGAACATTGGCAAAAATCAAACGTTTCCCCTACTTTGAGCTCCTTTCCCAGGTTCTTTTTATAACAAAATCAATCAAAATCACCTCTATTTCTATAATATGTTTTCCATTCTACCAAATGAGACCAAGAAAACGAGAATACAACTATAAATACTATACGAAAATAGACCACAAAGTCGGCATTTTAATTAAAAAAAACGGTCGGAGTTTTTTTTTTTTTTCTCATTATGTACTGCGTGCTCCAGGATTTTTTTTATATGGTGCACACTGACCACACAGACCAATTCTCTCACATGTGGGCCTACAAGCTTTCTCCTGCTTGATTTGAAGCCGCTAGAATTTATGAGTATATATACGTCAAACACGGTACCTCGTAAGACGTATATATATGGTCGCGACAGCCAAAGGGTTAAGCATAGTGGCATACACAGTGTTGTAAGTCATGGTGAGGCAGCCAGTTCAGACAAACGGGCGGCTGAAAAATTTGTACATGAATTTAAGGGGTACATAGAGACTGAAAAATTCAAACCCCAACAAGTGTTCAGTTGTGACGGAACAGGCCTGTTTTCGAAAAAAATGCCGAAGTGGACCTACATTACTCAGGAGGAAAAGGCACTGTCAGGACACAAGCCTAATTCTAGTGGAGATTTTAAAGTGAAGTCTTTACTGGTGTATCACTCAGAAAATCCTAGAGTTTTCAAGAAAAACAATGTCATCAAGAATAAATTGTGTCTTGTGGAAAGCAAATACTAAGGCATGGGTCATGAGGCAGATTTTCAAAGAGTGGGTCCATGAAGTGTTTGGTCCCAGTGTGGAAAAAATACTTCCTGGAAAATAATTTGCCACTCAAGTGCCTCCTGGTAATGGACAGTGCTCTTGCTAATCCTACAAACTTGGAAGTCCTATTGTCTACTTGGAGACTCCACAATGTTCATTATAACAGTTGAAGTTCTTGACCCTGCCAAATACCTCTGCCTGTTGTGGACTCAGCCCATTGGGCAAGCATGGGGTCAGGTTTGAGGATTCAAAAGAGTTGGTGGAGGATCACAAAGAGCTAACCACTACAGAGCTGTAAGAGCTTTGAAATCTGGAACCTCAGGCCACAGCTGAGGAACTTGATTCAGAGGAGAAGAGGAGGTGAAGGAATTAACCCTTAAATGGTCCACGTTCACCTGTGCCCCGAATATTTTGAGAAAAAAAAATCGTTTTTTTTATAGGAAAAAAGAGCAAGTGGTACCCAGGCATCCCCAACTTTTTTTCATATGGCACACACTGAGTGCGCACACCCATTCTCTCATGTCTAGGCTACTCAGGCCTACCGTGCCAATGTTGAATGAATGACAAATGAAATGTATACATGTATATACGTTTGGGGCGTTTAAGGGTTAAAGAGATTTGTGCAAAGTGGAATACTGTGCAAAGTTTTGTCGAAGTACCACCCTGAAGCTGAAACAAGCCATCTCTGCAGCAAGATCATTGACAGTACCATGTCCCATTTTAGTGAAATCTTAGAGACGCCAGAAACAAAACACTCTTGACGGTTATTTTATGCGACAGGGGTCCAGTGATTCTCAAGCTGATCCTAGTGCCAGTAAAAGACAAAGAAGGGAAGTAACCACAGAGGAGGCTTTGATACCTGAAGTCTTTATGGAGGGGGATTCCCCTTCCAAACAATAAGTCCTCCCTCTCTTCTTCCTATCTTCCAGATGCCAACAAGTCTCTTCAATAAAGGTAAGTAAATGTTATTTTAAATGTTTATTTATCTATTGTATTACTAATTTATTACTGTAAGTATTTATTTGTGTTGTATGTAAAACTATAATTATTCGTTAAAAAATGTATTTTTTGTGAATATTTTTGTGGGTCTGGAATGGATTACTTGTATTTACATTATTTCTTATGGGAAATATTGTTTCATCTTTCGGCTGTTTTGAGTAGGCCTAGTTCCTGGAATGAATTATGGCCGAAACTCAGGGTTCCACCATATATAATAGAACATTACTAATATACAGTGGAACCCCGAATATCGGCTGTAATCTATTCCAGAAGATTGGCCTAAATTTGAAATGGCCTAAATTCAAAGCAATATATCCCATAAGAATTAATGAAAATACAGTTAATCTGTTCCAGTCACCCAAAAAATAATAATAAAAATATACATTTTATAAAGTTGAACTATAGTTTTACATACACAAAACAATGATAAACAAAAATAAATATAAACTTTACATACCTTTATTGAAGACCCTTGTTGGCATATGGAAGAAGGCGAGGAGGGGAGAGGGGAGTTGGGGTTATTGTTTGCATGGGGAATCCCCTTCAATAATGATTTCAGGTAACAAGTCCCTCTGTAGGGTTACTTCCCTTCTTTGTCTTTTAATGGCACTAGGACCAGCTTGAGAGTCACTGGACCCCTGTTGCACAAATTATCTGTCCAGAGAGCTCTGTTTCTGGTGCCTCTTTAAGATTTGCCTGAAGTCAGACAAGGTTTTGCCACTGAACATGTTGTACATATGGCTTGTTTCAGCTTGATCAGGGTGATATTTCTCAGCAAAAGCTTGCACCCTACTCCACATTGCACAAATCTCCCTAATACCTGAAGAAGGCACCTCCTTCCCTCTCTTTTCCTCCTCTGAAGTTCCTCAGCTGTGGTCTGTTGCTGTTCCAGTTGAAGACGTTGCAGCTCTTCAGTGGTTAGCTCCTCCCTGTGGTCCTCCACCAACTCTTCCACATCCTTGTCACTCACATCCAACCCCATGGACTTCCCCAAAGACACAGTAGATTCCACAACAGGCATAGAGTCATCAAGGTCAGCCTCAAACCCTTCAAAATCTTTCTCGAGGACACATTCTGGCCACAATTTTCTCCA
Organism: Cherax quadricarinatus; assembly: GCF_038502225.1. Taxonomy (NCBI): domain Eukaryota; kingdom Metazoa; phylum Arthropoda; class Malacostraca; order Decapoda; family Parastacidae; genus Cherax; species Cherax quadricarinatus. The sequence continues at coordinate 58,336,567 of NC_091295.1, read as the reverse complement.
AGAAGAGTTCAAAGTCCTGGAAGTCACTCCCTCCCAAGCCTTACCTATAAGGCTTATGCAGTTGTAGATATTGAAGCGATTTCCTCCAGAACTCTCTTAGGGTCAATTCAGTGTCCAAGGTCACTTCAAAGCACCTTTGAAACTGCTTTTGTGTAGAGTTTTTGAAGTTAGAAATGACCTGCTGGTCCATGGGGTGCATGAGAGGAGTGGTGTTAGGAGGCAAGAACTTCACTGTTATAAAACCGAAATCCCTAGACAAGTGGTATATCAAGTTTGGAGAATGAGCAGGAGCACTGTCCATTACCAGAAGGCACTTGAGTAGCAATTTATTTTCCTGGAGGTATTTTTTCACACTTGGGCCAAACACTTCATGGGCACAGTCAATGAAAATTTGTCTTGTGACCCATGCCTTATTGTTAGCCCTCTACATCACACACAATTTACTATTGACGACATTGTTTTCCTTGAACACACTGGGATTTTCAGAGTGATACACCAGTAAAAACTTTGAAATCCCCACTAGCATTAGCACAGAACAAGAGAGTTAGCCTATCTTTCATAGGCTTGTACCCTGGCAATGCCTTTTTCTCCTGGTGATGTAGGTCCTCTGCAGCATTTTCTTCCAAAAGAGGCCTGTTTTGTCACAAGTGAACACTTGTTGGGGTTGGAATTCTTCGGTCTCTATGTACCCCTTGAAATCTCTCACAAATTTTTCAGCCGCATGTTTGAACTTGCAGCCTCACCATGCCTTACAACATTGTGTATGCCACTATGCTTCTTAAATCTGTCAAACCAGCCTCTGCTGGCCTTAAATTCACTAACATCAGCAATAGTTCCAGGTATTTTCTTTATGAAATCTGCATGCAACTGCCTTGCCTTTTCACAGATGATCGTCTCTGAAACACTATCTCCCACTAACTGTTTCTCGCTGATCCACAACAACTACTACTACTCCACATCTTCCATTGTCTGTGATCTCTTTTTTGTTAATGTGTTTACCCCTTTTGCCACATCAGCTTCCTTGATTTGTTCTTTCTTTGTCAGGATGGAAGTGATTGTTGATTTAGATATCCCATATATCCTGGCAAGTTCCAGCACCCACACACCACTCTCACATTTTTCAATAACTTCTTCCTTAAATTCCATCACGTTTCTCACTTTCTTTACCAAAGGGCTGGCACTCTGAACTTTCTTTGGGCCCATGGTGGCTTATTTCACAGTTGCACTTAATAAACAAGCACAAAAACCAACGGATTTTATGGAAATGTTTAGATGAATGCACGATGAATATGCTCATTTATGAAGAGACACAGGGAGGCTGACTCGCCTACATGCAGCATCCCGGTGGGAGGTGGACTGACGTGTATAATACAGACGATTTATGAGGCACCGGCCGAAATACAGAGCAAAATTTTTGCCCCAAAACTGGCCTAAATATGAAACAGTCAATAAATTCAGCGGCCGATATTCAGGGTTCCACTGTACAACATTTTTGCATACTTTTTGTTGTAAACAATTTTTGTAAACCAAATAATAATGAAAATATTAGTGCGGTTATTGTGGTGAATACAACGAGTGTACATATATACATTATGTATTATATTGGTCTCACAGGCCACAAACATCACTAGAAAAAACAAAATTAGAAAAGAAAAGAAAAAAAAGGAAGAAAACAGTAAAAATAAAAAAAATGCTACTTTACAAAAGTCGTGGATGCTGCCACCACCCAGTCATTGAGGGTCAACTTCACACCTCTATATCTTCGAAAGTACTGATTGGAAATTTTGTTTTGTTTTGTTTTATTACCTACAGAAAAATATTACAGGTCTGCCATCACAAATTCAGCATCATTGGGACCTGTAGTGTGCCAGATTATTGAGTTTGCTGAATTATAGAGTGGTTAGGTTAGAATACACTTAGCCCTTTCAGGGTTCACAGGCCCTCTCCTAAACATGTTCTTAGGGTCGGAAATTTAAAAAAAAAAAAAAAAATTCTTATGAAATGATAGAGAATCTTTTCCCAATCATAATGACACCAAAAGTATGAAATTTGATGGAAAACTTACAGAATTATGCTCTCACGAATTTAGAGGTCTCGACAATGTTTACACATCGGCGATTTCACCTACTTTGAGCCCTATTTTTGGCCAATTCCAATGTACCAGTCGACAAAAATCATAACTATTTTGCTAGAACTCCATTTTTTCTATCGAATGAGTACAAGAAACCACCCATTTACCGATTTCAACTATCCAATAAAGTGGTCAGTAATTGGCAATTTTGCCAATTTCACACAAATTTCAAAAGATGCCAATTTCCAAATAGGGTCCAGAATAAACAAGACAGACATTCCTGGCACTAAAATAATTTTTTTTCTGTTCATTAGTCACGTCCCCAGGCCTCTGTTACATTTCTTTTGCTTTCCACTTTGAATTTTTATTCTCACAAAAAAATAAAAGATTTACTGTTATGCAGACTACTACATTAGTGTAGAAATGGTATAAATGATATCAGCACACTTGTGAAAGAATATTAGACTCACCAGTTGATGTGTATTGGATGCGTGGCATGATTTGTTTACTTTTGAACTTTTGCAAAAATCGAACATTTCTGCTACTTAGAGCTCAATTTCAAGGCACTTTTCATTGTGAAACCAATCAAAATCATCACAATTTCTGTAATGTCTTCCATTCTATAAAATGAGACCAGGAAAACTAGAATACAACCATAAATAGCATACGAAAATACACTGCAAAGTTGCTGTTTTAAAGCAATAACACAATCGGAGTTTCTTTTACTCATTATTCACTGTGTGCTGCAGGATTTTTTTTTATACTGTGCACACTGACCACATAGACCCATTCTTTCATATGTAGGCCTACCAGGTTTCTCTTGCTATATTTGAAGGCACTAGAATTTGTGTGTACTAGTACGGCACCAACCCTGGTGTGCAAGCCGTACTAGTATGGCACCAACCCTGAGAGGGTTAATAAAGTTAACCAACTTGACTTACAAAAGAAAGTTCATTGAACATTGGAAAAAATCGAACATTTCTGCTATTTTGAGCTCAGTTTCAAGGTATTATTGTCATGAAGCCAATCAAAATCATATCTATTTCTGTAATATATCAAATGAGACCACAAAAATGAGAAAACAACCATGAAAACCACACAGAAATATACCGCTAAGGGGCTGCTAGTGGCTGAAAAGTGAACTCCGTTATTTATCATCCGATTTTTTTCATTTTTGGTGTATGTTAAGAATTCAAATTCAAATATTTATTTCCTTGTAAAGCTTACCATGTGTGGTTTACATGTTATAAGATTTTAATTACAAAGATGGCCAGTATCGTGCCTAGGCACTTCGGGCAGATTAATACTAATTCTTATGCTATATCTTAAGCATCTTTCCATCATACATTGCCCAAGTTTCAATAAGATAGCTCAGCAAACAATTGCAAAAAAAATATTTATCAAAAATCATATATCGCCAGCACAAGCCAGGTACTGGAAATATGTCACTTTGACTTTTTTTTTGGGTTATCCTCAGTTCTCTATATACATACGCTGCTATGTATGATAATCTGTGTAACTGTATTTGTGTATACCTGACTAAACTTACTTCTAATCTGTCAGCTGAGTACAAGAAACTGCCCATTCACCTGTTTCAACTACCCAATAAAGTGGTCAGAAATTGGCAATTTGGCCAATTTCACACAAATTTCAAAAGATGCCAATTTCAAAATAGGGTCCAGAATAAACAATGCATACATTCTTGGCACTAAAATAAAATTTTCTATGTTCATTAGTCATGGCTCCAGGCCCCATTTGGAATTTTTATTCACACAAAAAATAAAAGATTTACTGTTATGCAGACTACTGCATTATTATAATAATTGTATAATAATGTGAATCTATTCGTGACTGCGTATTGGAATTTGGACTGGCGGGCAGACATGTATTGGACAGTGACATCATTTGTTTGCTCTTGAACATTGCCAAAGAATCGAACATTTCTGCTGCTATGAGCTCAATTTCAAGGTACTTTTCATCATGAAACCAATCAAAATCATTGCTGTAATATATCTTCCATTCTATCAAATGAGACCAAAAAAATGAGAATACAACCATAAAAACTATATGAAAATATACCGCTAAGGGGCAGCTAATAGCTGAGAAGTGAAGTCTGTTATTTATGGTCCAATTTCTTTCATTTATGGTGTATGTTAAGAAGCATCTTTCCATCATACATTGCCCAAGTTCCAATAAGATAGCCTAAAAACAATTGAGAAAAAAATTATTTACCAAAAATCATATATGGCAAACCCAAGCCAAGTACTAGAAATAAGTCATTTTGTCTGACTTTTTAGAGTTATACACCTACCATCCGACTTACGACCTGCTCGACTTACGACCACTCAACTTACGACCACTCAACTTAAGACCGTGTTTTTTATGCCAAATTTCTGGGAAATAAACAACTATTTGTGTTGTACACAGTGTTTATCCTAAACCTTACAGTATAAAATACAGTACTAACAGCATAAAAAGTAAAGTAAAACATGAAATATCAAAATAAAACAATAAAATAAAGTCATTACAAAAATGTTTTGTTGATATTCAGTAGTAAAGTTCGACTTACGACCGGTTTCTCGGAACCGAACTCGGTCGTAAGTCAGATGGTAGGTGTACTAGGTTCTCTACACATATGCTGCTATACATGTATATATAATAATCTATGTAGAGAAAATAGCTTTTTTGTTTCAGTTTTATGGTGCACTATGAGTGTATATCACAGCCCTGTGCTATACTCCATTTTCTCTAATATAAGTCCCCAAGACGGGGATAGGAGAATGGCACTTGTATCCCATATCCTCTTCATATCTCCATCGAACCGCTTGGTATTATGCCAAATACTATTCATTCTGGAGTATTTAACATGTTTTTATGTTATTTATATTGTTTATTATGTCATATTAGATCAATTGTGATAGGCAAATAAGCCGTAGTATTAATAGTAGCGTAATAATAAAGCATATTCCCTTGCATCACGAGACTGAGCTCACGGCAACCGACAGTGTCTTCAGAGCCACCTTATCTTTAATGGACAGTGTACTGTGTATGTGCTTTACACAACGAAAAGCATTTCTTTTATTCATTGGAACTATGGCTAGGGCTAAAAGTAAGCAGGTTTTAACAATAAATGGAGAAAAAGAAATTGGAATGACTTATGCAGCAAGTAGCGCCACCCAACAGTACCAGCAGGTTGGTGTGGCGACCCTGGAAATTTGAGATTATACTAGCCGAAATTAGTGCCGAATAACTGATGGAACCGGATGTCTAGTTGCCGGATTTGTGATGACGGACCTGTATCTTTAATTCATTTTTTTTTTTTTTTAATTCTTGGACCCTGAAAGGGTTAAGCTGATTCCATTGCTCAATTTGATAAATTTCCTTGGTATTTCATTATTATCTCTTTGTTTTACCAGTTGAGTGCAAGAAAGTGCCCATTCAAATATCAAAACTATCCTATAAATTGCCCAGAAGTCTGTAATTTAGCCAATTTTACACAAAATTCAATAAATTTCAATTTTAGAAATACAAAATAAGCATTGTAGGCATTCTAGTCATTAACCCTTTCAGGGCTGCACACCAAGGTTGGTGCCGTACTAGTATGCATAAATTCTAGCGCCTTCAAATCTAGTGAGAGAAAGCTGGTAGGCCTACATATGAAAGAATGGGTCTATGTGATCAGTGTGCACAGTATAAAAAAAATCCTGCAGCACACATTGCATAATAAGAAAAAAAAACTCTGACCATGTTTTTGCTTTAAAACAGCAACTTTGCAGTGTATTTTCGTATGCTATTTATGGTTGTATTCTAGTTTTCCTGGTCTCATTGTATAGAATGGAAAACTTATTACAGAAATTGAGATGATTTTGATTGGTTTCACAATGAAAAGTACCTTGAAATTGAGCTCTAAGTAGCAGAAATGTTCGATTTTTGCCAAAGTTCAAAAGTAAACAAATCATGCCCCGCATCCAGTACACATCAACTGGCGAGTCTGATATTCTTTCACAAGTGTGCTGATATTATTTGTACCATTTCTACACTAATGCAGTAGTCTGCATAACAGTAAATCTTCTATTTTTTGTGAGAATAAAAATTCAAAGTGGAAAGCAAAAGAAATGGAAGAGAGGCCTGGGGACATGACTAATGAACAGAAAAATTTTTATTTTAGTGCCAGGAATGTCTATCTTGTTTATTCTGGACCCTATTTGGAAATAGGCATCTTTCGAAATTTGTGGTCAGAAATTGGCAATTTTGCCAATTTCTGACCACTTTATTGGATAGTTGAAATTGGCAAATGGATGGTTTCTTTTACTCATTCGATAGAAAAAATGGAGTTTTAGAGAAATATTTATGATTTTTGTCAACTGGTACATTGGAATTGGCCGAAAATAGGGCTCAGTGGGCGAAATCGCTGATGCGTAAACATCGTCAAGACTGCTAACTTCGTGAGAGCATAATTCAGTAAGTTTTCCATCAAATTTCATAGTTTTGGTGTCATTATGATCAGGAAAAGATTCTCTATCATTTCATAAGGATTTTTTTTTTTTTTTTTTTTTTAAAAATCCGACCCTGAGAACATGTTTAGGAGAGGGTCTGCCGACCCTGAAAGGGTTAAAGCAACCTATCCTCTGTTCATTAGTCATGTCCCCAGGCTTCTCTAATATGAAGAACACTTGCTGTCCATTTTGAAACCATCACACAAAAAATCTAACATAACATAACCAAGAATGATTGATCATGGATTAAGCCAACCCAATAAATATTTCCACTAATTTGAACCTTATTTCAAGCTACTTCCAGTCCTGAAACCAAACCAGATCATCTTCACTAGTATGTCTTTCATTCTATCAACTGTTACAAAGAAACAGCCAATAAAGTAATGAAAACCATCTTAGAAAATGCTATCCAACATTTCAATTCTTTGTATTCCAATGTCTTTCATATACAGTTTTGGTTATGTTTCATTTCTAGTGTGCACAAAGAAGTATTCTTTTTTTTTCTGAGTCCCTGCACATATCACTGTTTGGGGCACTGAACAAGCAGACTTAGCTGCTCAATCAGCTATTCATAATCAGATTTCCACTATGGGTATTCCTTTCTAGGACTATTTTTCAGTAATATCCGAGTGACTCTGCAACTTTTTCAATAATGTTAGCCTGAGTTGGATACAACCAATGGTTTTCTATCACACCTCATTTAGGATTCTGGCCATCTTCTTCCCACTGCTGCTGTTCAGGAAACTATGTTCTCCCACTTGTGTATCAGACATACATGATTTGCTCATGGATACCACATGGAGAAACACCTGACACAGGCTGTCAGGTCACAATGTTCGTACACCATATCTTAATAGATTGTCCTGTTTATCATTGGGTATACAGGATTATATTACCAATGTCTCCACTGCCCTGGTACACTCATTTTAATTCATGTCTTGTTGCACCAACTTTGATTTAAATTTTACTCTTGCATGTTCCCCTACCTCCACTAACCACTACTCTCGCACACCCCTGCCCATCACTTCTACCCTTTGTACATTCCCACTTTTGCACATCCCTCTCCTGTGACTGTTCTGGGCTTAGTGCTAAACTTTATAATAATAATAATAATAATAATAATAATAATAATAATAATAATAAAATTAATACTGCAACCTGAAATTGCAAGAGAAAAAATGTTACATGAAAAGGAAACATGAAATATGATAGAGAATGAGAATAAAATTCTAATACTGTACTGTATTTTGCCTTATTAGAAACAAAAATACAGTATCCAAAATCCTACATATGGTATGAATATAAAGTAAGTTTAGAAAATTCCTTATGCCTGAAAGAGTTGTTAAAATATTTCACACAGTACAGTATTTTATTTTTTTTTATTATCACACCGGCCGATTCCCACCAAGGCAGGGTGGCCCGAAAAAGAAAAACTTTCACCATCATTCACTCCATCACTGTCTTGCCAGAAGGGTGCTTTACACTACAGTTTTTAAACTGCAACATTAACACCCCTCCTTCAGAGTGCAGGCACTGTACTTCCCATCTCCAGGACTCAAGTCCGGCCTGCCGGTTTCCCTGAATCCCTTCATAAATGTTACTTTGCTCACACTCCAACAGCACGTCAAGTATTAAAAACCATTTGTCTCCATTCACTCCTATCAAACACGCTCACGCATGCCTGCTGGAAGTCCAAGCCCCTCGCACACAACACCTCCTTTACCCCCTCCCTCCAACCCTTCCTAGGCCGACCCCTACCCCGCCTTCCTTCCACTACAGACTGATACACTCTTGAAGTCATTCTGTTTCGCTCCATTCTCTCTACATGTCCGAACCACCTCAACAACCCTTCCTCAGCCCTCTGGACAACAGTTTTGGTAATCCCGCACCTCCTCCTAACTTCCAAACTACGAATTCTCTGCATTATATTCACACCACACATTGCCCTCAGACATGACATCTCCACTGCCTCCAGCCTTCTCCTCGCTGCAACATTCATCACCCACGCTTCACACCCATATAAGAGCGTTGGTAAAACTATACTCTCATACATTCCCCTCTTTGCCTCCAAGGACAAAGTTCTTTGTCTCCACAGACTCCTAAGTGCACCACTCACTCTTTTTCCCTCATCAATTCTATGATTCACCTCATCTTTCATAGACCCATCCGCTGACACGTCCACTCCCAAATATCTGAATACGTTCACCTCCTCCATACTCTCTCCCTCCAATCTGATATTCAATCTTTCATCACCTAATCTTTTTGTTATCCTCATAACCTTACTCTTTCCTGTATTCACCTTTAATTTTCTTCTTTTGCACACCCTACCAAATTCATCCACCAATCTCTGCAACTTCTCTTCAGAATCTCCCAAGAGCACAGTGTCATCAGCAAAGAGCAGCTGTGACAACTCCCACTTTGTGTGTGATTCTTTATCTTTTAACTCCACGCCTCTTGACAAGACCCTCGCATTTACTTCTCTTACAACCCCATCTATAAATATATTAAACAACCACGGTGACATCACACATCCTTGTCTAAGGCCTACTTTTACTGGGAAAAAATTTCCCTCTTTCCTACATACTCTAACTTGAGCCTCACTATCCTCGTAAAAACTCTTCACTGCTTTCAGTAACCTACCTCCTGCACCATACACTTGCAACATCTGCCACATTGCCCCCCTATCCACCCTGTCATACGCCTTTTCCAAATCCATAAATGCCACAAAGACCTCTTTAGCCTTATCTAAATACTGTTCACTTATATGTTTCACTGTAAACACCTGGTCCACACACCCCCTACCTTTCCTAAAGCCTCCTTGTTCATCTGCTATCCTATTCTCCGTCTTACTCTTAATTCTTTCAATTATAACTCTACCATACACTTTACCAGGTACACTCAAGAGACTTATCCCCCTATAATTTTTGCACTCTCTTTTATCCCCTTTGCCTTTATACAAAGGAACTATGCATGCTCTCTGCCAATCCCTAGGTACCTTACCCTCTTCCATACATTTATTAAATAATTGCACCAACCACTCCAAAACTATATCCCCACCTGCTTTTAACATTTCTATCTTTATCCCATCAATCCCGGCTGCCTTACCCCCTTTCATTTTACCTACTGCCTCACGGACTTCCCCCACACTCACAACTGGCTCTTCCTCACTCCTACAAGATGTTATTCCTCCTTGCCCTATACACGAAATCACAGCTTCCCTATCTTCATCAACATTTAACAATTCCTCAAAATATTCCTTCCATCTTCCCAATACCTCTAACTCTCCATTTAATAACTCTCCTCTCCTATTTTTAACTGACAAATCCATTTGTTCTCTAGGCTTTCTTAACTTGTTAATCTCACTCCAAAACTTTTTCTTATTTTCAACAAAATTTGTTGATAACATCTCACCCACTCTCTCATTTGCTCTCTTTTTACATTGCTTCACCACTCTCTTAACTTCTCTCTTTTTCTCCATATACTCTTCCCTTCTTGCATCACTTCTACTTTGTAAAAACTTCTCATATGCTAACTTTTTCTCCCTTACTACTCTCTTTACATCATCATTCCACCAATCGCTCCTCTTCCCTCCTGCACCCACTTTCCTGTAACCACAAACTTCTGCTGAACACTCTAACACTACATTTTTAAACCTACCCCATACCTCTTCGACCCCATTGCCTATGCTCTCATTAGCCCATCTATCCTCCAATAGCTGTTTATATCTTACCCTAACTGCCTCCTCTTTTAGTTTATAAACCTTCACCTCTCTCTTCCCTGATGCTTCTATTCTCCTTGTATCCCATCTACCTTTTACTCTCAGTGTAGCTACAACTAGAAAGTGATCTGATATATCTGTGGCCCCTCTATAAACATGTACATCCTGAAGTCTACTCAACAGTCTTTTATCTACCAATACATAATCCAACAAACTACTGTCATTTCGCCCTACATCATATCGTGTATACTTATTTATCCTCTTTTTCTTAAAATATGTATTACCTATAACTAAACCCCTTTCTATACAAAGTTCAATCAAAGGGCTCCCATTATCATTTACACCTGGCACCCCAAACTTACCTACCACACCCTCTCTAAAAGTTTCTCCTACTTTAGCATTCAAGTCCCCTACCACAATTACTCTCTCACTTGGTTCAAAGGCTCCTATACATTCACTTAACATCTCCCAAAATCTCTCTCTCTCCTCTGCATTCCTCTCTTCTCCAGGTGCATACACGCTTATTATGACCCACTTCTCGCATCCAACCTTTACTTTAATCCACATAATTCTTGAATTTACACATTCATATTCTCTTCTCCTTCCATAACTGATCATTTAACATTACTGCTACCCCTTCCTTTGCTCTAACTCTCTCAGATACTCCAGATTTAATCCCATTTATTTCCCCCCACTGAAACTCTCCTACCCCCTTCAGCTTTGTTTCGCTTAGGGCCAGGACATCCAACTTCTTTTCATTCATAACATCAGCAATCATCTGTTTCTTGTCATCCGCACTACATCCACGCACATTTAAGCAACCCAGTTTTATAAAGTTTTTCTTCTTCTCTTTTTTAGTAATTGTATACAGGAGAAGGGGTTACTAGCCCATTGCTCCCGGCATTTTAGTCGCCTCATACGACACGCATGGCTTACGGAGGAAAGATTCTTTTCCACTTCCCCATGGACAATAGAAGAAATAAAAAAGAACAAGAGCTATTTAGAAAAAGGAGAAAAACCTAGATGTATGTATATATATATATATGCATGTGCGTGTCTGTGAAGTGTGACCAAAGTGTAAGTAGGAGTAGCAAGATATCCCTGTTATCTTAGCGTGTTTATGAGACAGAAAAAGAAACCAGCAATCCTACCATCATGCAAAACAGTTACAGGTTTTTGTTTCACAGTCATCTGGCAGGACGGTAGTACTTCCCTGGGTGGTTGCTGTCTACCAACCTACTACCTACAGTATATGATGACATAATAAAAATGTTTGTTGTGCTATTCATGCTGTATAAATTGCCAACACTTCCCCAGAGATAGTGCAACGTCTTTGTATGTCAAAATCAAATACATTTGGAAAGAAATGGCATTATTATTATTAGGAATACACTGTTATACATGATAATAGGTGTACTTCTGTAGAATTTTGCTGTATTTTTTACCAAAGGCTCCAAGGAATCTGACCACTTCTTCTTTTCCTTAGATTGAACCTCATTGCTTACCATTCCTCACATGCTGCATGGGTTTAGCACTCCTCATATGAGTGTAATAATGTAATGAAGTCTGACATGAATAATTTTGAATATTTGCTATTTGTGGTTCTGAGATTCATAATGCCTAACCTGAAAAATAAAAAATAGGATTGCCTTGAAAATGTCCTCGTTGGATTACTACACCCAAATACCTTCTTCAGAGAAATTTTTGCTTTTGAAGATGAATCTTAAAGAGGCTAGAGCAAAGTTTAAAGTGATACAGACTTTGAAATGCAAAATGAGCACAAATTAAAAGCATATTTTTTTTATATTGGACAACATTTAATGATAAAGGTTTGCAGATTGTCTGAGTCTGGAGGGATGACCCATGTAAATGAAGCAGTTATCACTTGCAAACACTACAAAAATATAAGTGTAGAAAGCAAATATGTCTTGGCTAGTTTACAAAGGTAATAAAAGAGAATTCAACCAGGAAAGAAAAAGACAGCTTTCCTAACAAACCAACTACAGTATGCTGATACTGTTAGATGTGGACACAGAAAACGAAAAAAGAACAACACCCCTTATTATTTTTGTAGTATTGTACGACATCAGTAGACAAATTGATTAAAGATGTTCAATGGCTTCGAGCAATTACTTAACTATGTAGTGAACACTTATAAATGTGCAGTGTAAGAAATTAAGTGATATGCATTAGCACAGTACAGTACTGTATAAAGCATTTAAATTCTGTGACAAGCCAGTTGTGTAAATGCAGTGCATAAAATATAGCCAATTATGAGCTTTATATTAACAATATAGTATTGTTAAATTTATAATACTGTGTAGCAAACGTACTGTATTTGTTTACGACAGTCACTGTGGGAAAGTTTCAAGAGAAGTCTTGCTTCAACTTTAATGTATGGTAGGAGGAAAAAAGAAAACTGTTAAACATGACAGGCTATTATAAATACAAGCATATCGGTGTGTGTCACACAATACCAAGCATTGCAACAAATTGCAAAAAAAAAAGAAAATGTAAATCATGACACACCTGAGTCAGTATCCATATCCTTTTCTGTGTCAGTTTCATTTGTACCTGAGGAGTCTGTTGAGGAATTTATTTGTAACTGAATCAGATTATACATTCAACTAAACACTATTCTGATAAAATACAACTGATTTCTTTGGTTTCTTTTCTGGTAAAAATATTCATGGTGTGTAAAACTGAAAATACAAAACATATGCTGTACATGTATGGTTCATTCATAATAGGGCAGTTAAGGGAGGTACAGTGGCCCCTCGTTTTTCGTAATTAATCCGTTCCTGGAGCCGTTACTATAAACAAAATTTACGATTTGCGAATCAATTTTCCCCATAAGAAATAATGTAAATACAATTAATCCGTTCCTGACACCCAGAAGTATTAAAACAAAAAATTTTTTTACATGAAATATACATGTAGTACATAAACAATACAATGGGAAATGATGAATGAAACATTAACAGCATAACATTTACCTTTATTGGAGATTCTTCTTAGTGTATGGGAGACTGGAGGAGGAGAGAGACTGGATTGTTTACAGTTTGGAAGGGGAATCCCCTTCCAGCAACACCTCAGGTACCAATTGCTTCTCTGGGGTTGCTTCTCTTCTCTGTTTCTTAATGCCACTAGGACCACCTTGAGAGTCACTCTATTCCTGTCTCGCAAAGTAACTGTGGAGAGAGCTCTGTTTCTGGCGTCTCTTTAACACTTCCCTAAAATCCCCCAAGACTTTGTCAATGTTCATATTTCTCACCTTCTTTACCACAGGCTTGGCACTAGGAGCTTTCTTTGGAGCCATGGTAGCTTATTTAGTACTTGCAAGCACTAAAATGAGTGGAATATTATGAAATATTTCATAGGAGCACTTGAGGGGACCTTCACTCACTGGTAAACAATGCCAGACTGGCTGGGTAGGGAGGCCACCCCGGCTCACACCGTGCATACGCGTCCCGGACGAACTATTATTCGCGAGTCAACCTATGAAAAGCGAGTCCATGTTTATACAAAAATACCCCTATGATTGGCAAAATTTATGATTGCCGAGAACTACGAAAAGCGAGGGACCACTGTATTCCCTAATCATTCATTTTGGTATTCAAAATAAAGTAGGTCCCTGACTTACAATGTTCCGATTTGTGATATTCTGCACTTACAATCAGGACATTTTGAAACCAGTGTACGATTTATGGTTGGTGATCTACATTTATTGCAAATATTCAGTAGTTTTGATGACTTGACATGCTGTTGGAGTGTGAGCAAGGTAACATTTATGAAGGAGTCAGGGAAATCAGTGAGCCGAACTTGTTCAGGAGGTGGGAATTACAACGCTTGCACTCTAAAGGAGGGGTGGGGACGTTGCAGTTTGGCACGCCTTTGGCAAGACAGTCATGGAGTGAGTGATGGTGAAAGTGTTTCTTCTTTCTCAGGTCATCCTACCTCAGGGGAAGATGGTCAGTGTATTAAAAAAAAATCTTGTTGGATATACGTAGATTATTTGGTAAAGACTGATCAAGAACTATATATATAAAATAAAAGTTTGCTTTTAGAGCAATAGACATTTGTGTGTTGTATGTGGTCAGTGGGTGTGGCAGGGACTCAGCTTGCACTACCCGCCCTTCCTCCCAACCCAGGCACACAGTAACCTTCATCTCGCCATATGTCCAGGCACTTAAACCCTCACCCTAACAATAAGTGGTGTAGGAAGGAAAGTGGAGTGCATGGCATAATGATGATAATGATAATAGTTTTATTTCTTTGAACCTTACAAATAATGTAGATACATGGGTAGGTCTGAGAGCAATGTTTGGTGTGAATATAATGCAGAGAATTTGTACTTTGGAAATTAGGAGGAGGTGCAGGATTACCAACACTATTATCCAGAGGGCTGAGGAGGGGTTGATGAGGTGGTTTGGACATGCAGAGAGGATGGAAGGAAATAGAATGACTTAGAGAGTATATAAATCTGTAGTGGAGGGAAGGCTGGGTAGGGGTCAGCCTAGGAAAGGTTGGAGGGAGGGGGTAAAGGAGGTTTTGTGTGCGAGGGGCTTGGACTTCCAGCAAGCATGCGTGAGCATGTTAGATAGGAGCAAATGGAGATAAATGTTTTTTAGGACGTGACATGCTGTTGGAGTGTGGGAAGGGATTCAGGGGAAACCGGCAGGCTGAACTCGAGTCCTGAGGATGGGAAGTACAGTGTCTACACTCTGAAGGAGGGGGGTTTATGTTGCAGTTTTATAACTGTATTGTAAGCGTGCCTCTGGCAAGACAGTGATGGAGTGAATGATGAAAGTTTTTCTTTTTTGGGCCACCCTGCCTTGGTGGGAGATGGCTGATGTATTAATAAAAAATAAAATGGGTAAGTGCATGAGGGTGTGGTGTGGGGGCATGGTAAATTGTGGGTGGTAGTGTTAGGGTGGAGTATGATGTTGTAGTAGGGTGAAGCAAAGGAGTGGAATATGATGTGGGACTGGTATTCAATTGGATGGGGATGGGGGGGAATAGGAGATGGAGAGCAAATGTAGTGTTGTCAAATATGATGGGGGAGAAGGAAGGGTTGACACAAGAAAGGGAGGGAGGTAAAGCAACAATAAGGGAATGGGAGATATAGTTGGAGGTAAGGGAATGGGAAAGAAAAAATAGAGGGAGCAGGGTGAGGGACTCCTTTAAAAAGTAAATTTAATTGAATGCATATTACATCTGAGAAGCACATCATTGATTATAACAGGAGTATCTATGGAAAAATAGGTTCCAAATTCCAAACAAGCTACTTGTGAATTTTTTCAGAAATTAATAAACATCATAAATGGGGGACCTACTGTATACTAATCTTATAAATTAATTAAAAAAATGCCTCTTCACAGTTTTCTCTCTCTTTTTTTTTTCTCTTCTCCAGTCCCTCTATTTTCTTCATCTTTTGCCCTCTCTCTTTTCCACCCATTTCATGATTGCCTAACTGTCCAACTGCTACTACATAAATAACAGAATTGCATTGAATACATAGTACAGACTTGTTTATAAATGTTAAATTATGTATAATGAAATAAAAAATAATTAAAAAAATACAGCCTTGATTAAAAATAAAAAGTAAAAATTTGCCAAATATAATTGAAAACCCAGAAAACTGTGTTCATACCTACTTACAGCAACTTCAGTACACCTCTAGTACAATACATTAAATATATTTTAAATAAATTCACATTAAGTGATTAACTGATGAGATATATTTCCTCATATTCTTTGCAAATAATAAAATGTCTCAATGTTGCATTACCTTGTACATGAAACAAAAATATCATTTGGCACCTTGTGTTACCTCATTAGTGGACTGTTTCTAATTTTCAAGCTTGACTGGAGAGAAGGAAAATTTGATTAATTTGCAAGTGCGATTTTAATACACTGCAATCTATCTAGTGGTCTGAAATACCCAATTTTTTCTTAAAAAGCTAGCAGGTATTATCAATAATTTGAAAATTGAGCAGCAGTTCAAAAAGTGAGTGCCAGTTTTTTATAATAACTGGTGACTCAAAAAATGCTTATCATTTTACCTTACACAATAGATACTGTACTACTACTATACTGTATAAGACTCCTCAAATATTTGTCAGTGAGATGTATGTTATGACATTCTGATATTTTGTACATGGTGGGCTCTGTTAACCAACCATTACTCATAAAATTGGAAAAAGGAAATCTGTTTTATAAACACTTAACACCTGCATAGGTAGAAACTGAATAGTCATTTCCTTCAAAATAAAATAATAAATGCCTTATAGCTTCTTCAGATATATTACTGGAGGAATGACACAGTCTCCTGCCCACCCATATACGTATTGTGTGTCGTTAATGTTCTCTCTTACATTATAAATACTCCCACACTGTACAGTATTTTAATACAACAGTACTATACTGTATATGTAATATTTACTAAATATTGTTCAGAAAAATGTTATAGCTTCCTTGGAAAATGCATTGTGTACTGTGGTGGATGGTATATCCAGGGGCGGTATTCATTTGTAAAAGCTTGCAGTTTGAAAACGAGTCAGGCTCATGTACTGTACAGGAACAGTTAATTGTTTATAGCAAAACATAATATTGTGTGTGTTGCATATTAATGCTACAATTCACATATACTCTAACATCAAGAATGCCTTAATCCCTAAAATATGCATATTTAGAGTATGCTATGTTTATCCATTGTGAGATATAAAGCTCTTTATACACTGAGCAAAGTTGCTGATTATGATTAAGCATTACTTACAAACATCTTATGCAATCCTGAAAACAGTCACCAGAAAATGCAACTGGTGTCTTGAGAACTGTGTCTCTTGGTAATGTGAATGTCTTGATGTGACTTTAAATAAAGCATATCCCATTTCAGTGTGTCATTGAACAATAGTTTTGTAAATGACAAGGGAGACCTGCTATCCAAATCTTTATCTTGTTTGCTGACAAAGAATGAGGTCAAATGGAAATGTGAATAACAAGGTGTGTGTTTTCAACATCCCTGTGGAGATCTTAATGTCCATAACATGTTATAGGTTATAAAATTGGGAAAGAAAACAGATGGAGTACTCACCTGGTCAAAGGTTCAGATATGTTGCATAGAGCTAACTGTCTAGCCTAAAGGAGATTCTAACATGATACACAGTTCATGACAAAAGGCAGTAACAGCATGGCTGATCAGACCCTGATCCAGCAAGAGGCCTGGTCATGGACCAGGCTGCAGGGGCACTGACCCCTGGAACACCCTCCAGGTATAAATAGGCCTATTTACCAGTTGTTGTTCTTAGTGGTTCATTTAACTACACATTGGTAGAAACTCTTTGTGCTAAAAATCTTTGTTCTCACCAAGGTATGCATTTCTACCAATGTGTTCTCTTTCATTGATGAATTCTTATGCCAGTAAAATAAATGTAGCATGGGGAAACTGCTGTCAGTGATCTGCTCTAACTTTTATATGGAATACTTTGAAAGTAATACAGTGGAACCTTGACTTACGAGTGTCCCAGCATATGAGTTTTTGGAGATATGAGCCGTCCCTGGGTTGATTTTTTGCTCTGGGTTACAAGCCAGCTCCCCCTGCTTCCCCATCAATGTAAAACCTGGACACCTTGCTTGTTTATCTATGATTTCATGCTTTAATTCCATGGAAATCATCCTCTTTTTCCTCTCAGCATTGTCCTTTACACTTATTTTCTTAGGACCCATGCTTAGAAAAATGAAATTTGGCCAAATGACTGTCAAAAATGTAAGCAAAGCATGAGAGAACTGCTCCCACAGCAAGGTAAACAGTACGCTGAGTTGGCAGCATTCATTATTATAATAATAATAATAATTATTATTATTATTTGTTGTTATTATTACTGTTATTATTAGTGTGAGCAAAGTAACATTTATGAAGGGGTTCAGGGAAACCGGCAGGCCGGACTTGAGTCCTGGAGATGGGAAGTACAGTGCCTGCACTCTGAAGGAGGGGTGTTAATGTTGCAGTTTAAAAACTGTAGTGTAAAGCACCCTTCTGGCAAGACAGTGATGGAGTGAATGATGGTGAAAGTTTTTCTTTTTCGGGCCACCCTGCCTTGGTGGGAATCGGCCAGTGTGATAATAATAATAATAAAATATTATTACTATTATTAGTAGTAGTACAATAGGGCCCCACTTTACGGCGTTTCACTTTATGGCGTTCCACTAATACGGTCATTTCAAATTATGACCAAAACTTGCTATACGGCTCCCCCCACCTGACTTTCTAATACGGTCACCGCACCCAACCCGGTTTGCTTACATTCTCCGTGAGATCCGTAAGCACTAAGTCTCTCCATATTGTCTGGAAACTCCAAAATTTCAAGTGTTTTTAAAAGTTATTTCATATTTTATGTATACTCTGATAATTATACTTATGTATACCTGTACCTAAATAAACTTACATACTGTGCTGGCGTGCAGGTACACATTAAAATCAGTGTCTTATGTCTCGAGATGTCATATTAGTAATGATAATAATAATAATTACAAAGTCTCATTTAAATGTCATACATTATGTTAATATACACATTTTCATTAACCCTTTCAGGGTCCGTCCTATAGATCTACGGCTTTACGTTCAGGGTCCAAACTGTAGATCTACGCCATGAGCTCAGCTCACTCTGATAAACTGTGAATGGTAAATTTGGGCCTAGATATGAGAGAATACATCTATGTGGTATGTGTGCACCACATAAAACAAATCCTGCAGCACACTGTGTATAATGAGAGAGAAAAAACTGAGACCGTGATTTTTTATTAAAACAGCGATTTTGCAGTGTTTTTTCGTATGTTTTTTATAGTTGTATTTGCGATTTCTTGGTTTCATTTGATAGAATGGAAGACATATTACAGAAATAGAGATGATTTTGATTGGTTTTAGCGCGGGAAATGGCTTGGAACTGAGCTCAAAGTAGCGGAAATGTTAAATTTTTGCTGATGTTCAAGAGTAAACAAATGACCTCACAAGTCTAATACACGCCAGCTGGTGGGTCTAATATACATTCACAAATGTGGTGATGATATTTATACAATTATTACAATATTGCATAACAGTAAATCTTCTATTTTTTGGTGTGAATAAAAATTCATTATGTGAATAAAAAATCAAAATGGAATTTATTTGTAAAGACTCAAAACGTAACTAATGAACAGAGGAAATGTTAGTTTAGTGCCAGGAATACCTACATTGTTTATTCTGGACCCTATTTTGAAATTGGAATATTTTGAACTTTGTGTTAAATTGGCCAAATTACCAATTTCCAATCACTTTATTTTGTAGTTGAAACATTAACTTGGCGATTTCTTGTGCTCAATCGATAGAATACAAGTAATACTAGTGAAATAGCAAAGAATTTGGTTGACTGGAATAATGTAATTGGCCTAAAATGGGAGTCAAAGTTGGCAAAATCGCCGATTCATAAATATCGCTGACACATCAAAATTCACGAGAGCATAATTTCATCAATTTTCCATCAAATTTTGTACTTTTTGTTTTATTACCTTCACTAAAAGATTTTCTACCATTTCATAAGAAAAATTAACAAATTTTTTTTTTTTTAAATTCTTGGACACTGGGGCACCACTTCAGATTTTGGCCTTGGACCCTGAAAGGGTTAATCCATCTATGATATTTTTTCAAAATTATATAATAAACACGATGCATAACATATATGATAAATACACCCACAGTAGAATAAATAAACATAATTATGAGATGTGGTAGCGGACGACATGCACAAGTGACGCCATATTAGAAATACAGTGGACCCCCAACATTCGATGGCATCGACATTCGATAAATCCGACATTCGATGCATTTTAACGCAAAAATTTCGCTTCGACATTCGATGGAAAACCTGACATTTGATACGATTCGTACGAGACGTGTTCACGTGTGGCCTGAACTGCCCCGTGTGTGCCAGTGTTTACAAGCCAGCCAGTGTGCACGCATCTAAGGATACATTCGGTACATTCCATATTATCACTGTTTTTGGTGCTTGTTCCATTCTGTCAGGATGAAAATCACCCTGACACAGCTACTGCAAGCTGTGTTGGCAACCTGTACACTGACAATGTTGTGAACCACTTTAGGAAAGTCATAAAGGAACGAGAGGTACAGGCCTCTATGGACAGATATGTTGTGTGACAGAAGTCCAGTGACTCTCAAGCTGGTCTTAGTGGCATTAAAAGAAGAAGGGAAGTAACCCCGGAAAAAGACTTGATACCTCAAGTCCTAATGGAAGGGGATTCCCCTTCTAAACACTAACACCATCCACACTCTCCCCTCATCCCATCCCATCAATCATCACCTGGAGTTTACCTGGAGAGAGTTCCAGGGGTCAACGCCCCCGCGGCCCGGTCTATGACCAGGCCTCCTGGTGGATCAGAGCCTGATCAACCAGGCTGTTACTGCTGGCTGCACGCAAACCAACGTAGGAGCCACAGCCCGGCTGGTCAGACCTTCATTAACCCTTTGAGGGTCGACAGGCCCTCTCCGAAACTCGTTCTCAGGGTCGGCCAAATTTAAAAAAAAAAAAAAATTATTTTCTCTTATGAAAAGATAGAGAATCTTTTCCAGATCATAAAGACACCAAAAGTTTGAAATTTGATAGAAAACTTACGGAATTATGCTCTCGCAAAGTTAGCGGTCTCGGCGATGTTTACGCATCGGCGTTTTTGCCCACTTTGAGCCCCATTTTCGGCCAATTTCACTGTACTAGTCGACAAAAAACATGAATATTTCGCTAGAACTCCATTTTTTCTATCGAATGGATGCAAGAAACCACTCATTTATGAAATTCAACTATCCAGTACAGTGGTCAGAATTTAGCAATTTTGCCAATTTCACACAAATTTCAAAAGATGCCAATGTCGGAATAGGGTCCAGAATAAACAAGAAAGACATTCCTGACACTAAAATGACATTTCCTCTAGTCATTAGTCATGTCTCAAGTCCCCTCTTATACTCTTTTGCTTTCCACTTTGAATTTTTATTTTCACAAAAAATATAAGATTTACTGTTATGCAGACTACTGCATTAGTGTAAAAAATGGTATAAATATTATTGGTGCACTTGTGAAAGAATATTAGACTCACCAGTTGACGTGTATTGCACGCTTGGCACGATTTGTTTACTTTTGAAGTTTGGTAAAAATCAAACATTTCTGCTACTTTGAGCTCAATTTCAAGGCACCTTTCTTTGTAAAACCAGTCAAAATCATCTCAATTTCTGTAATATGTCTTCCATTCTATAAAATGAGACCAAGAAAACTAGAATACAACAATAAATACCATACGAAAATACACTGCAAATTCGCTGATTTATTCAAAAAAAATGGTCAAAGTTTTTTTTTTCTCATTATGCACTGTGTGCTGCAGGATTTTTTTTAGACTGTGCACACTGACCACATAGACCCATTCTTTCATATGAAGGCCTACCAGCTTTCTCCCACTAGATTTGAGGCCGCTAGAATTTATGAGTACTAGTACGTCAAAAACCCCTACGCGTAAAACGTACTAGTACGACGAAAACCCTCAAAGGCTTAAAGGTAAGTGTCAATTATTCAATTGTTATTAATCTATTGTTATTGTTGTTATTATAATTATTCTATTGCATTAATCTTAATATTTCACGTGGTAAATTTTTTTTTTTTTCATACTTTTGGGTGTCTTGCACGGATTAATTTGATTTCCGTTATTTCTTATAGGGAAAATTAATTCGACTTTCGATATTTTCGACATTCGATGAGCTCTAAGGAACGGATTAATATCGAATGTCAAGGGTCCACTGTAATAATAATAATAATAATAATAATAATCACCAAGTCTCATTAAATGTCGTATATTGCTTTAATATACACATTTTCATTAATCCATCCATGATATTTTTTTCAAAATTATATAATAAACATGTTACATAACATAAAAATGATAAATACACCCCACAATAGAATAAATAAACATAAATATGAGATGTCATAGCCAGATAACTTGTACAAGTGACGGCAAGAATAACATTTTCTCTAATCTAACATAAGAGAAAATGTGTTACTGGGGGTAACTGTAGAAAATTATTCCTTTCATATGTATGTTAGTAAGTTTATTCAGGTATACACAAATACAGTTACATAGATTATCATACATAACAGCATATGTGTAGAGAACCTAGGATAACCCAAAAAAGTCAGACAGTGACTTATTTCCACTGCCTTCACTCAGAGCATCATTTCTTCTCAAAATGATGTTACATGAGAATGGGAGTGTTCTTTATTATTTATTCTACTGTACCAATATAGACACAACTTGTACACAATGTAACCTGTAAACAAACCAAACGTGTACACTTTGTTTACAAAACTTACGTTCACCTACTTTGTTTACACAACTCTGCGCCTGTCCTCTCTCATGTACTCATTCTCTCTCTCTCTCTCTCTCTCTCTCATTTATTCATTTTATCTCATTTACTCACCTCTGACCCTACATTAAGACTACAAATATTTTAAGGTAAGTAATGAGTGAACTGTATATGCATTTTATCACTCTGGGATGCTTAAACATCACAGAATAGTATGTGTGGGTGGGGTGGCCTGGTATGGTAGCCCGGCTGACTACCATACGTACCACACTTGATTTCTTACAATAAATACTACTCATTTCGCCCTAGATTAAGACTACAAATATTTTAAGGTAAGTAATGAGTAAACTGTATATGCATTTTATTGCTCTGGGATGCTTAAATGTAATAGAATATTATGTGTAGGTGAGGTGGCCTGGTATGGTAGCCCTGCTGACTACCATATATACCACACTTGATTTCTTACAATAAATACTACTTGTCTCACCCTAGATTTAGACTATAAATATTTTAAGGTAAGTAATGATTGCACTATGTGTGTATTGTACCTTTTTATTGTTTTTATTGCTAATTTAATATATGTTAGTGTAAACTTATCTAGTATTTGTATGCATTTATAAGGGGGAAAAAAGGGTGTTTCACTTTACAGCGATTTCCGCTTTACGGCAGTTCCCTGGAACCTAACCTGCCATATAAATGGGGCCCTACTGTGTTATTATTATTATTATTATTAATTTAGGTAACTAGAGCACAGATCCAATTCCCTAGATCAAGAGCCCCTCACCAGTGTCAAGGTTCCTTGATGCTGGTGAGGGACTCATGATCTAAGGAATGGGATCTGTGTTCCAGTTACCTAAATTAATAATAATAATAGTAATAATAATAATAATAATTAGTATTTTTTTTTTTATTTTTTTTTATTAACACATCGGCCAATTCCCACCAAGGCAGGGTGGCCCGAAAAAGAAAAACCTTCGTCATCATTCACTCCATCACTGTCTTGCCAGAGGGGTGCTTTACACTACAGTTTATAAAACTGCAACATTATCACCCCTCCTTCAGAGTGTAGACACTGTACTTCCCATCTCCAGGACTCAAGTCCAGCCTACCAGTTTCCCTGAATCCCTTCATAAATATTACTTTGCTCACACTCCAACAGCACATCAAGTATTAAAAACCATTTGTCTCCATTCACTCCTATCAAATACGCTCATGCATGCTTGCTGGAAGTCCAAGCCCCTTGCACACAAAAGCTCCTTTACCCATTCCCTCCAACCCTTCCTAGGCCGACCCCTACCCCGCCTTCCCTCCACTACAGATTTATACACTTTCGAAGTCATTCTGTTTTGTTCCATTCTCTCTACATGTCCAAACCACCTCAACAACCCCTCCTCAGCCCTCTGGATAATAGTTTTGGTAATTCCACACCTTCTCTTAATTTCCAAACTACGAATTCTCTGCATTATATTCACACCACACATTGCCCTCAGTCATGACATCTCCACTGCCTCCAGCCTTCTCCTCGTTGCAACATTTATCACCCATGCTTCACACCCATACAAGAGTGTTAGTACAGCTATACTCTTATACATTCCCCTTTTTGCTTCCATGGACAAAGTTCTTTGTCTCCACAGACTCCAACATGCACCACCCACCCTTTTCCCCTCATCAATTCTGTGATTCACCTCATCCTTCATAGACCCATCTGCTGACACGTCCACTCCTATATATCTGAATACATTCACCTCCTCCATACTCTCTCCCTCCAATCTAATATCCAGTCTGTTGTCACCTAATCTTTTTGTTATCCTCGAAACCTTACTCTTTCCTATACAGTGGACCCCCGGTTAACGATATTTTTTCATTCCAGAAGTACGTTCAGGTGCCAGTACCGACCGAATTTGTTTCCATAAGGAATATTGTGAAGTAGATTAGTCCATTTCAGACCCCCAAACATACACGTACAAACGCACTTACATAATTGGTCGCATTGGGAGGTGATTGTTAAGCAGGGGTCCACTGTAACAGCCTGGTTGATCAGGCTCTGATCCACGAGGAGGCCTGGTCACAGAACGGGCCGCGGGGGCGTTGACCCCCAGAACTCTCTCCAGGTAAACTCTAGGTACCCTACCAAATTCATCCACCAACCTCTGCAACTTCTCTTCAGAATCTCCCAAAAGCACCATGTCATCAGCAAAGAGCAACTGTGACAACTCCCACTTTGTGTTTGATTCTCTATCTTTTAACTCCACACCTCTTGTCAAGACCCTAGCATTCACTTCTCTTACAACCCCATCTATAAATATATTGAACAACCACAGTGACATCACACATCCTTGTCAAAGGCCTACTTTTACTGGGAAATGATCTCCCTCTCTCCTACGTACTCTAACCTGAGCCTCACTATTCTTGTAAAAACTCTTCACTGCTTTCAGTAACCTACCTCCTATACCATACACCTGCAACATCTGCCACATTACCCCCCTATCCACCCTGTCATATGCCTTTTCTAAATCCATAAATGCCACAAAAACCTCTTTAGCCTTATCTAAATACTGTTCACCTGTATGTTTCACTGTAAACACTTGGTCTACACACCCCCTACCTTTCCTAAAGCCTCCTTGTCCATCTGCTATCCTACTCTCCGTCTTACTCTTAATTCTTTCAATAATAGCTCTACCATACACTTTACCAGGTATACTCAACAGATTTATTCCCCTATAATTTTTGCTCTCTCTTTTATTCCCTTTGCCATTATACAAAGGAACTATGCATGCTCTCTGCCAATCCCTAGGTACCTTACCCTCTTCCATACATTTATTAAATAATAGCACTAGTCATAAGTTGGCCTGTGATACTCCAATACTCAAACTATATATTGTGCCAAAACAAAAGCATTCACATTGCTAAACTCACAAACTAGTATTTAGTCACTTAGCCATAATACCAACTTACCTCAGTTTAATATGTTTATTATGCACCCCATACCCATCCTGTGGGCGGTAGTCAAAAGATTACAGAGGTATATAATGGGTCCAGGGACTGGGCCTCAAAGTTTTGATAGCTGAGCAAGTTACAGAGGTAATGAATTCACAATTTACAAAGGTAATGAACTCCAGGTAGGTCTAGTCACAATCATGACAAGTTACAAAGGTATTTACAGATTAGAGAGGTACATAATGGGTCCAGGGACCGGGCCCCAAAGTTTTGATGGCTGAACTAGGTACAAGGTAATGAACTCACAAGTTACAAAGGTAATGAATACTGTAAGAATGGTTACTTATGTTTATACATGGCTACAATCATGAACAAATTTTAGAGTAATGAGCAATTC
>NC_091295.1:58200548-58308048 GCF_038502225.1 Cherax quadricarinatus | reverse complement strand
GAAGACCAAAACGAGTCCTTGGTTTACCCGAAGGTGTAGGGGGGCAAAAACTAAGTGCAACAGAGAATGGAAAAGGTACAGGAGGCATAGGACCCAGGAAAACAAGGAGATTAGTAGAAGAGCCAGAAACGAGTATGCACAGATAAGGAGGGAGGCCCAGCGACAGTACGAAAACGACATAGCATCGAAAGTCAAATCTGACCCGAAACTGCTGTATAGCCACATTAGGAGGAAGACAACAGTCAAGGACCAGGTGATAAGGCTGAGGAAAGAAGGTGGAGAACTCACAAGAAACGATCAAGAGGTATGTGAGGAGCTCAACACGAGACTTAAGGAAGTATTTACAGTAGAGACAGGAAGGACTCTGGGGGGACAGACCAGATGGGGACACCAGCAAGGAATACACCAACAAGTGTTGGACGACATACATACAGATGAGGAGGAGGTGAAGAAACTGCTAAGGGACATCGATACCTCAAAGGCAATGGGACCGGACAACATCTCCCCGTGGGTCCTTAGAGAGGGAGCAGATATGTTGTGCGTCCACTTACCACAATCTTCAACACATCTCTGGAAACTGGGCAACTACCTGAGGTATGGAAGACGGCAAATGTAGTTCCCATTTTTAAAAAAGGAGACAGAAAAGAGGCACTAAACTATAGACCTGTGTCATTGACGTGTATAGTATGCAAAATTATGGAGAAGATTATCAGGAGGAGAGTGGTGGAGCACCTGGAACGGAACAGGAGTATAAATGCCAACCAGCACGGATTCACGGAAGGCAAATCCTGTGTCACAAACCTTCTGGAGTCTTATGATAAAATAACAGAAGTAAGACAAGAGAGAGAGGGGTGGGTTGATTGCATCTTCTTGGACTGCAAGAAGGCCTTTGACACAGTTCCTCACAAGAGATTAGTGCAGAAGCTAGAGCATCAGGCGCATATAACAGGAAGGGCACTGCAATGGATCAGAGAATACCTGACAGGGAGGCAACAACGAGTCATGGTACGTAATGATGTATCACAGTGGGCACCTGTGACGAGCGGGGTCCCACAGGGGTCGGTCCTAGGACCAGTGCTATTTTTGGTATATGTGAACGACATGACGGAAGGGTTAGACTCAGAAGTGTCCCTGTTTGCAGATGATGTGAAGTTAATGAGGAGAATTAAATCTGATGAGGACCAGGCAGGACTTCAAAGAGACCTGGACAGACTGGACACCTGGTCCAGCAAATGGCTTCTCGAATTTAATCCTGCCAAATGCAAAGTCATGAAGATAGGGGAAGGGCACAGAAGACCACAGACAGAGTATAGGCTAGGTGGCCAAAGACTGCAAACCTCACTCAAGGAGAAAGATCTTGGGGTGAGTATAACACCGAGCATGTCTCCGGAAGCACACATCAATCAGATAACTGCTGCAGCATATGGGCGCCTGGCAAACCTGAGAACAGCATTCCGATACCTTAGTAAGGAATCATTCAAGACACTGTACACCGTGTATGTCAGGCCCATACTGGAGTATGCAGCACCTGTTTGGAACCCGCACTTGATAAAGCACGTCAAGAAACTAGAGAAAGTACAAAGGTTTGCGACAAGGTTAGTTCCAGAGCTAAGGGGAATGTCCTATGAAGAAAGATTAAGGGAAATCGGCCTGACGACACTGGAGGACAGGAGGGTCAGGGGAGACATGATAATGACATATAAAATACTGCGTGGAATAGACAAGGTGGACAAAGACAGGATGTTCCAGGGAGGGGACACAGAAACAAGAGGCCACAATTGGAAGTTGAAGACACAAATGAGTCAGAGAGATAGTAGGAAGTATTTCTTCAGTCATAGGGTTGTAAGGCAGTGGAATAGCCTAGAAAATGACGTAGTGGAGGCAGGAACCATACACAGTTTTAAGACGAGGTTTGATAAAGCTCATGGAGCGGGGAGAGAGAGGGCCTAGTAGCAACCGGTGAAGAGGCAGGGCCAGGAGCTAGGACTCGACCCCTGCAACCACAAATAGGTGAGTACACACACACACATGCACACACGCTCACATGCTCTGTATACCATCTACGTCAGGCCCATACTGGAGTATGCAGCACCAGTTTGGAATCCACACCTAGTCAAGCACGTCAAGAAATTAGAGAAAGTGCAAAGGTTTGCAACAAGACTAGTCCCAGAGCTACGGGGATTGTCCTATGAAGAAAGGTTGAGGGAAATCGGCCTGACGACACTGGAGGACAGGAGGGTCAGGGGAGACATGATAACGACATATAAAATACTGCGCGGAATAGACGAGGTGGACAAAGACGGGATGTTCCAGAGATGGGACACAGACACAAGAGGTCACAATTGGAAGTTGAAGACTCAGATGAATCAAAGGGATGTTAGGAAGTATTTCTTCAGTCATAGAGTAGTCAGGCCATGGAATAGCCTAGAAAGTGATGTAGTGGAGGCAGGAACCATACATAGTTTTAAGGCGAGGTATGATAGAGCTCATGGGGCAGGGATAGAGAGGACCTAGTAGCAATCAGCGAAGAGGCGGGGCCAGGAGCTGTGACTCGACCCCTGCAACCACAAATAGGTGAGTACAAATAGGTGAGTACATGTGGTAATGCTTTATTTACAGCTAGCAAAGTCATACTTTGTAATATTTTAAATTTAAGATTTAATCTAAGTCTGCTCGAAATGCCTAGCCATGCTAGGTGTTATAGTGGTACACTCTGTAATTATTACTTTACTACATGTAAACCACACAGTACCCAAATTCTGTAAACTCAGCACTGTAATCCTTATAGAGAATAAACTTTGAATTTGAATTGAACCACCAAACGCATGTTTACATCACTGTAAGAGCAGTTCTCTCATGCTTGCTTGCATTTTTTTTTTTACAGTCATTTGGCTAAATTTCTTTTTTCTATCTATGGATCCTAAGAAAATAAGTGCAAAGGACAGTGTTGAGAAGAAAAAGACGATTTCCATGGACTTGGCCAGGCAATACCAGCTTAGTACATCTACGATATGTAGATACTATAGCTGTATCAGTCATGTTCAGTGATTAACCCTTAAACGGTCCAAACGTATATATACGTTCACTCGCTCAGCGCCCCGAATTTTTTGAGAGAAAAATAATTGTTTTTTTTTTTAATAGGAAAAAAGAGCATTTGGTACCCAGTCATCCCCAATTTTTTTCATATAGCACACCCTGAGTGCACACACCCATTCTCTCATGTCTAGGTGACTCGGGCATATCATGCCAATGTTGAATGAATGTCAAAGGAAACGTATATATACGTTTGGGGTGCTACGCGAGAGAACATGTATATACGTTTGGACCATTTAAGGGTTAAACAACAAAAATTGTATCAGTTATGTTCAGTGATTAAAAAACATATTGTATCAGTTAAGTTCAGCGATCGAACAAAACAGTGTTGTTGTTGGAGGTTTACAGGGCCACTGACATACGCTGTACCCTCAACCTCCCCCACCCTGAACATCCCCAACCCTCAACCTCTCCTTATAACAAAAATATGTGAAAGGAAATGAAAAATGTAATACAGGCTAAGTATCTCTTCTCTGAAATGTCTGGAGCCAGAAATGTCTTCAATTTCAGGAGTTTATGGGTTTTGGAATGTAACGAAATAGCTTGGGGATGAAACCCAAGCCTAAATATGAAATCCATTTATATCTCATATACAGCTTATGTACTTAACCTGAAGGTAGTTTTGTACAATATTGCAGCACAACAGCATCAGCAATACTTGTATCAGCCGTCAAAAAAACAATGGCAGGCTTTATCACCTTGCTTAAATTAAAAGGCTACTGTACACTATTTTGTCTCATCACTGTTGCCCATGTGGTATCTGCAGGCATTTCTAACATTTTCAACAATATCTCCACACCACAAAGCAAGAAGTAAGAACAAAACACACCATAATGACAGTGAGTAATGCACGTAGGTCTGTTAGTGACAAATGTTAACAAACTGGCACCAACAGAGCATCGGAGCCTCACCTGGATATGTGAGGTAATGCATCACAACTGTCTGGGTATGCAAAGACCTGTGCAATGCCTGGAAACCACCTTAGAATCAAATGTAATTTTTCCATTTGTGGCATCACATCAGTGATCAAAAAAAGTAATGGATTTCAGAGCTTTTTGAATTTCTGAATTTTGGATAACAGATATTCAACCTGCACCTACTCATAACACCTGTACAGTGTAGTATTACCCTAATAAATTAGGTAATTGTGTTGCTGAGGGTTAAAAAAATACTCCTTGATTTAAATAGTGTGTATAAATTTTCTTAAATAAACTAACCATCATTCACAGGGCAAACAGATAGGAATTTAGCCCTTTGATTGTCGCAGGCCCCTTTCTGAAACTGTCATTCTATGTTGCAAAATATTCGAAAAAAAAAATTATTTTTTCTTATGAAATGTTAAGATTATGTTTGAGTGTTTTAGTCCAAAAAACAAATTTTTGCCATCAGTACTTACCGAGATATAGAGGCGTGAAGTTTACAGAAAATGAGCCGCGTATGGCAACAGCGGCGACTGCCGCTCACCTGGTAAACTTTGGTTTACTTGTATTTGAAGGTTTATTGCTTTTTTTCACTATTTTATTTTTTCACATAACTTATGTGGCCTATGAGACCAAAGTAAGGTGCAATGTACATATATACACTTGTTGTATACAACACAATAAGCACACAAACATAATTATCAATATATTGTTTACAAAACTTGCTTACAAAAACAAAGAATACAAAAAACTGTTTATTACTATTGTTCTACAATATATATATATACCAATGTACAGTCACCGAACATATTCCTGGAAGTTCTGCAGCTTGTGGAACTCTTTGAAACATGTTTTCATACACAATGGTGTTTTACACTCCTCACACATAAAACCAGTGTGTGTGCATTTTTGTGGACTTTTTTTTATGTGCAAAGACAAAACACCTTGTCTGAGCAGTTTTCTTCAAAGTATTAGCAGGCAGTTGTGTTATGTAGTTATCCTAGGTAAAAAGTCGTGTGTCATCATTCCTTCCTTCCTGCATTCGTTTCCTACCTTCCTACCTTCATGCATTCCTTTCCTACCTTTCTTTCTACATTCCTTCATCTTTCCTTACTTTTTTCCTTCCTTTAATCTCGTCCTTCCTTCATTCCTGCCTTCCATTCTTCCTTCCTTCTGGTTTCTATAATATATATACACATATATAGTCACTAGATACTTTCATATAACTGCTATTATCTTCATTCATCAAGCTTGTCTTGTGTGTGAGTGTGTGGCTTATAATTGTTTTGAGTCAGGAGTTGGCAGCTGTCAAAATGACATTATCTCATTACTCGTGTGTGTGTGTGTGTGTGTGTGTATGTGTGTGCATTCACCTAGTTGAGATTGCAGGGGTCGAGTCCAAGCTCCTGTGGGTGTGTGTGTGTGTGTGTGTGTGTGTGTGTGTGTGTGTGTGTGTGTGTGTGTGTATGTGTATGAGTGTGTGTGTGTGTATGAGTGGGTGTGTGTATGAGTGGGTGTGTGTGTGTGTATGAGTGTGTGTGTGTGTGTATGAGTTTGTGTATGTGTGTGTGTGTGTGTGTGTGTGTGTGTGTGTATGAGTTTGAGTATTGTGTGTTGCAGGGTGTCGAGTGTGTAGTGTGTGTGTGTGTGTGTGTGTGTGTATGTGTATGAGTGTGTATGTGTGTATGAGTGGGTGTGTGTATGAGTGGGTGTGTGTGTGTGTATGAGTGTGTGTGTGTGTGTATGAGTTTGTGTATGTGTGTGTGTGTGTGTGTGTTTATGTGTGTGTGTGTGTGTGTGTATGAATTTGTATATGTGTGTGTGTGTGTGTGTGTGTGTGTGTGTGTGACTCAACAATCAATATTTGCACCAATAACTCATTACAGTTGTGACCGGGTGTGGAAGTGTGAATTGCTCGTTACACTATAATTTGTTCATGATTGTAGCCATGTATAAACGTAAGTAACCATTCTTACAGTATTCATTACCTTGTACCTAGTTCAGCCATCAAAACTTTGGGGCCCAGTCCCTGGACCCATTACGTACTTCTGTAATCTGTAAATACCTTTGTAACTTGTCATGATTGTGACTAGACCTACCTGGAGTTCATTACCTTTGTAATTTGTGAGTTCATTACCTTTGTAAATTGTGAATTCATTACCTCTGTAACTTGCTCAGCTATCAAAACTTTGGAGTCCAGTCCCTGGACCAATTATGTATCTCTGTAATCTTTTGACTACCGCCCACAGGATGGGTATGGGGTGCATAATAAACATATTAAACTAAACTCACTCCCCCTAACACCTGTCAAAACAATGGGGTCGGATGCTGCTTCCCCTCCATTCTATCTAATTATCTTTCTCCCTCATTCTATCTCTTTCAATCTCTCTCTCTCTTTCTATCTGTGTGTCTATCTCTGTCTCACAGGTACACATGAATACAAGTATACATAGTGTAAATTACCTAGGATAACCCAAAAAATCCAGACAAAGTGCTATACTCTGCTTGAAGATGTGAGTAAATGTGATAATGACACAGTCTTGTGGCTCTCTCTGAGACAGAGAGCTAGACGGATAGACAGGGAGCTTGACACACAGACAAATAGACAAACAGAAATGTTTGTGTACCAGCAAAAACAAAGGGAGGGTGATGGTCATCTAATCTTTTATCAGCTGCACCCTCCCTCCACCCTCGTTTACGCTCATCAAAGTCAGCTCTTATCAGATGTTATCTCCCCTTATCTTGTCACTGTCATGAGGTGGACTTTTTTTTTTCTTGCTTCAAGGGAACAATATTATTATTACTTCTTCTTCCTCTTCCTCTTCTTCCTCTTTCTCTTCTTCCTCCTCCTCTTCCTCTTCCTCCTCTTCCTCTTCTTCCTCCTCCTCTTCTTCCTCCTCCTCTTCTTCCTCTTCCTCTTCCTCCTCTTCTTCTTCTTTCTCTTCTTCCTCCTCCTCCTCCTCTTCTTCCTCTTCATCTTCTTCCTCCTCCTCCTCTTCTTCCTCTTCATCTTCTCCTCCTCCTCTTCTTCCTCTTCATCTTCTTCCTCCTCCTCTTCTTCATCTTCTTCCTCCTCTTCTTCCTCCTCCTCCTCATCCTCATCATCCTCATCCTCATCATCCTCATCCTCCTCCTCCTCATCCTCATCATCCTCCTCCTCCTCATCATCATCCTCCTCATCATCATCCTCCTCATCCTCATCATCGTCACTATCCTCATCACTCATCCTCCTCCTCATCATCATCATCCTCCTCCTCATCATCATCATCATCCTCATCCTCCTCCTCATCATCCTCATCATCCTCCTCCTCCTCCTCATCATCATCATCCTCCTCATCATCATCATCATCCTCATCCTCATCATCCTCATCATCCTCCTCCTCCTCCTCCATTGCTTTTGGTCTCAAACTCCTCGAAATCATGAAATTGATCTTCACTGACACTTCCATCTGTGTTAGAGCATCACTTGGGAAGAGAAGAGTCACAGATTTGCTGGGGAGTCACATATTTCTTACCGCTAAGCATGCTGAAAAAGGACGACTGAAGTGGCATTCCCACAATGCACCACTGGCTCCCAAATTTTTTTTATGTGGTGCACACTGACCATGGAGACCCATTCTCTCACATGTGGGCCTACCAGCTTTCTCCTGCTTGATTTGAAACTGCTAGAATCTATGCATATAAATACGTCAGAAACAGTGGCGCGTAAATTGTATATATACGGAGTAAACAGTCAAAGGGTTAAACCATTCAATATAAAAAAATCTGTTAGACATGCAAAAGACATGTGTTATACCAGATATCTTTCCTCCTAGGAAAGACAGGAGTAGCTGAGAGAGTGTATGAAAGGGTGAGAGAGAGAGAGTGAGAGTGGGGAAGAGTTTGTGAGGAAGTTGTGTGTATTATATAGCCTCTCCTCACTTAACAATGGAGTTTCATTCCTAAGACCACATTGGTAAACGAATTCATTGCTAAATGAAGAGCATACTGTAATGGTAGTGGGTTTGTGTCAACTATCTTTGATATTGTTTTAACCCTTTGAGGGTCGACAGGCCCTCTCCGAGACTCGTTCTCAGGGTCAGCCAAATTAAAAAAAAAAAAAAAAAAAAAAAAAAATCATATGAAAAGATAGAGAATCTTTTCCCGATCATAATGACACCAAAAGTATGAAATTTGATGGAAAACTTACAGAATTATGCTCTCGCGAAGTTAGCG
This sequence comes from Cherax quadricarinatus, assembly GCF_038502225.1. Taxonomy (NCBI): domain Eukaryota; kingdom Metazoa; phylum Arthropoda; class Malacostraca; order Decapoda; family Parastacidae; genus Cherax; species Cherax quadricarinatus. The sequence continues at coordinate 58,299,820 of NC_091295.1, read as the reverse complement.
GTCTCGGCAATGTTTATGCATCGGCGATTTTGCCCAATTTGAGTCCCATTTTCGGCCAATTCCACTGTACTAGTCGACAAAAAACATGAATATTTCGCTAGAACTCTATTTTTTCTATCGAATGAGCGCAAGAAACCACCCATTTACCAATGTCAATTATCCAGTACAGTGGTCAGAATTTAGCAATTTTGCCAATTTCACACAAATTTCAAAAGATGCCAATTTCCGAATAGGGCCCAGAATAAACAAGAAAGACATTCCTGGCACTAAAATGACATTTCCTCTGTTCATTAGTCACGTCTCAAGGCCCCTCTTACATTCTTTTGCTTTCCACTTTGAATTTTTATTCTCACAAAAAAATAGAAGATTTACTGTTATCCAGGCTACTGCATTAGTGTAAAAATGGTATAAATAATATTGTCGCACTTGTAAAAGAATATTAGACTCACCAGTTGACGTGTATTGGACGCTTGGCATGATTTGTTTACTTTTGAACTTTGGTAAAAATTGAACATTTCTGCTACTTTGAGCTCAATTTCAAGGTACTTTTCATTTTAAAACCAGTCAAAATCATCTCAATTTCTGTAATATGTCTTCCATTCTATAAAATGAGACCAAGAAAACTAAAATACAACAATAAATACCATACGAAAATACAATGCAAAATCGCTGTTTTATTCCCAAAAAACGGTCAAAGTTTTTTTTTTTCTCATTATGCACTGTGTGCTGCAGGATTTTTTTTAGACTGTGCACACTGACCACATAGACCCATTCTTTCATATGTAGGCCTACCAGCTTTCTCCCACTAGATTTGAGGGCGCTAGAATTTAGGTGTACTAGTACGTCAAAAACCCTGGGTCGTAAGCCGTACTAGTACGGCCGAAACCCTCAAAGGGTTAATGTCACCTTTGCACCATTTATAACATTTCTGGTATGCAGTGGAACCCCAGTTTTCATCCTTAATCCATTCCAGAAGGTCAGTAAGAATCCAAAATGGACGAAAACTGAAGTAATATATCCCATAAGAAATAATGTAAATCCAATTAATCAGTTCCAGTTCTTTCTTGAATTCTATCATGTTTCTCACCTTCTTTACCAAAGGGCTGGCACTAGGAACTTTCTTTGGCTCCATGGTGACTTATTTCGCAGTTGCACTTAATAAACAAGCACAAAAAACAATGGATTATTACGAAATGTTTCAGATGAACACATGGAGGATTGCTCACTGAACAAGTGACAGAGGCAGACTGAGTCACGTACGTGTGAGCAGCTGTGTCCTGGGCAGGTGGACGCATCTGATATGGACAATTTCCAAGCGGAGGTACAAAACCCGGGGTAAAATTTCACCCAAAAAAGTGGTCAAAATCCAAACTGTACGATGTCCACACCGGACGAAATCCGGGGTACCACTGTATTTTTAAATGTTTATACAGAAGTGTACTGTATATTGTAATAAACAGAACAGAGGGAATCAGCTCTATTATACATTATTTAGGCATGCATATTGGTCAGAGAGCCCATCGTAAGTCCGAGGTGTTGATAAACGAATACGTCACTAAGTGAGGAGAGGCTGTATAAATAAATGTGTATATGTTGGTGCATGTATGAAGGTGTGACTTAACTGAGGTCACAAAGCACTTCTCTGGTGATATCCCCTCATACAGCTGATATTAACATATTTTTATACATTGCTTCTGTGGACACTACTAAAGGAAATAACTAGTCTTTTGTATAATGATATTTGTAATCCCATTCACTAACACTTATACAAGCTTCTTTCATAACGTGATGCTTGTTATATTTGGACCTCTTTTTTTTTTTTTAACTGCCCACCAAGAAGCAAAGTCAGGACTGGAGTTTACCTGGAGAGAGTTCCGGAGGTCAATGCCCCCGCTGCCTGGTCTGTGACCAGGCCTCATGGTGGATCAGGGCTTGATCAACCAGGCTGTTACTGCTGGCTGCATGCAATCCAACATATGGACAAAAGCCCAACTGGTCAGGTACAGAATTTAGGTGCTTATCCAGTACCTGCTTGAAGACAGCCAGGGGTCTATTGGTAATCCCCCTTATGTATGATGGGAGGGAGTTGAACAGTCTTGGGCACCTGACACTTATTGTGTTGTCTCTTAACATGCTAGTGACACCCCTGCTTTTCATGGGGGAGATGTTGCATCGTCTGCCGAGTCTTTTGCTTTTGTAGGGAGTGATTTTCATGTGCAAGTTTGGTACTAGTCCCTCTAGGATTTTCCAGGTGTATATAATCATGTATCTCTCCTGCCTGAGTTCCAAGGAGTACAGGTTCAGGAACTTCAAGTGCTCCCAGTAACTGAGGTGTTTTATCTCAGTTATGTGTGCCATGAAGGTTCTCTGTACATTTTCTAGGTCAGCAATTTCACCTGCCTTGAAAGGTGCTGTTAGTGTGCAGCAGTATTCCAGCCTAGATAGAACAAGCCACCTGAAGAGTGTCATCATGGGCTTGGCATCCATAGTCATCCTGTCATTTTTCTAGCAGATGCGATTGCTACAATGTTGTGGTCTTTGAAGGTGAGATCCTCCGACATGATCACTCCCAGGTCTTTGATGTTAGTTTTTCAGTCTATTGTGTGGTTGGAATTTGTTTTATACTCTGATGAGGTTTTAATTTCCTCACGTTTACCATATCGGAGTAATTGAAATTTCTCATTGTTGAACTTCATATTTTTTCTGACATCACTCCTCTCATTTGGGAGCAGAATCAGTTTGGCTCTGTTGTGTGAGTGCATTTGTTAACTTGTTCTAGCCAGTCAGTGCTTTTATTAAGTTAGAAACGTTGGACAAGTCAGTGCCGGATCAGCTGGGCTACATGCGGCCAGCAGTAACAGCCTGGTTGATCAGGCCCTGGTTGTGGACCAGGCCACAGGGGCATTGATCTCCAGAATACCCTCCAGGTAGACTCCAGGTAAGTACTTATGATATCAAACTCTTCCACAGATATATTTAATTTACTGTACTGCACTGTACTGCATGGGCCAGTAGGCCTTCTGCAGTGTTCCTTCGTTCTTATGTTCTTATGTGATATAGCTTCAACCACAATCTATTGTTGGTGCAATGAGCACAAAACCTTGCTTTTGTGTTATCTTGTACCTTGAGCTGATTGGATATTTCATGCAATTCCTGGCTTGTCTTTTCAAAAATAGGTGCCATTTCGAGTGGCTCCATGGGTTTATAGCCTACATGGGCCTACAGGGGTCTCTCTCATGCCATAAGCTATACCAAACTTTAACAACACTTGAGTATTTTTCCAGAATGTTAAAAATATTAATGACAACTTTGCTTTGGACACTTCTTCCCATAACAAATCCATCAAATCCTCCACCTTCCCATCAATTCTCAAAGTAGCAAGGGTCACCCTGATCCACAAAGGAGGATAACTATAGACCAATATTTAACTTACTTCTGCTCTATAAAATCTTTGAAAAATTAATTCATAATAATAATTTTATTTCTTTGTAAAGGTTACAATATGTAATTACAATTTTGATTAAAGTACAAAGATAGCCACTATCATGGCGAGGCATTTCGGGCAAACTAATCCTAATACATAGTAACTAATTAACCCTTTGAGGGTTTCGGCCGTACTAGTACGGCTTACAACCCAGGGTTTTTGACGTACAAGTACGCCTAAATTCTAACGCCCTTAAATCTAGTGGGAGAGAGTTGGTAGGCCTACATATGAAAGAATGGGTCTATGTGGTCAGTGTGCACAGTATAAAAAAAATCCTGCTGCACACAGTGCATAATGAGAAAAAAAAAACTTTGACCGTTTTTTTGGAATAAAACAGCGATTTTGCACTGTATTTTCGTATGGTATTTATTGTTGTATTCTAGTTTTCTTGGTCTCATTTTATAGAATGGAAGACATATTACAGAAATTGAGATGATTTTGACTGGTTTTACAATGAAAAGTACCTTGAAATTGAGTTCAAACTAGCAGAAATGTTCTATTTTTACCAAAGTTCAAAAGTAAACAAATCATGCTAAGCATGCAATACACATCAACTGGTGAGTCTAATATTCTTTTGCAAGTGTGCCAATATTATTTATACCACTTTTCACACTAATGCAGTAGTCTGCATAACAGAAAATCTTCTATTTTTTGTGAGAATAAAAATTCAAAGTGGAAAGCAAAAGAATGTAAGAGGGGCCTTGAGATGTGACTAATGTCATTTTAGTGCCAGGAATGTCTTTCTTGTTTATTCTGGACCCTATTCGGAAATTGGCATCTTTTGAAATTTGTGTGAAATTGGCAAAATTGCTAAATTCTGACCACTGTACTGGATAGTTGAAATTGGTAAATAGATGGTTTCTTGCACTCATTCGATAGAAAAAATGGAGTTCTAGCGAAATATTCATGTTTTTTGTCGACTAGTGCAGTGGAATTGGCCGAAAATGGGGCTCAAAGTGGGCAAAATCGCCGATGCGTAAACATTGCCGAGACCGCTAACTTCGCACGAGCATAATTCCGTAAGTTTTCCATCAAATTTCATAATTTTGGTGTCATTATGATCGGGAAAAGATTCTCTATCTTTTCATAAGACAAAATTATTTTTTTTTTTTTAAATTTGGCCGACCCTGAGAACGAGTCTCAGAGAGGGCCTGTCGACCCTCAAAGGGTTAAAACTAGATAAGAGAATAGTACATAGTAATTATACTTCCAACTAAACATGGAATAGTGGTTAGCTGTTTTACAATCTTATTTGGACTAATAAATCTTATGTATACTTAGTACAAAATCTAATTTACAAGGAATGGTGAAGGTGGTAATGTTTTACGGAATGGCAGAATTAAAAGTCAGGTGGTCACATGATAAAACTAGTCAGTAGATGTTTGGTTGATTTGGTTAATATTGTGAGATAAGATGATTTTTTTAGCAGAGTCCTAAATTTATAAGCTGTCTGGGGATCCTTGACCTGTTCCGGTAGCGAGTTCCAGATCTTTGGGCCTTTTATGTGCATAGCGTTCTTGCATAATGAGAGTCTTACTCAAGGGATGTTGAAAAGTGCCTCATGCCTTGTATTGTGACTGTGCCTTCTGTTGTAACTGTCGAGTAGTTTTAGGGGAGGGTTTACAGTGGAGTTTAAAGTTCTGTATATGTAGTAGGCACAATAATAAGAGTGTATATCTTGTTTATTTAGCAAGTTGAGTCTTTTGAAAAGTGGTGGGGTGTGCTGTCTAGCACAGGAGCTGGTTCTCACCCACACAGCAGCTTTCTGTTGGATTATTAAGGGTCTAAGGTGGCTGGCAGTGGTTGAGCCCCAGGCACAGATACCATAGGTGAGGTAAGGATATATTAGAGAGTGGTACAAGGTAAGGAGAGTCGTTTGTGGTACACAGTAGTGTATCTTGGAAAGGATTCCTACTGATTTGGAAATTTTCTTGGCTATGTGATGGGTATGGGACTGAAATTTAAGATTACAGTCAAGGAGAAGGCCTTGAAATTTGCACTCCTTGTGTCTTGATGTAGGGGAACCATTTAACAGTATGTTGAGTTGAATATTTGAGGCTCTGTTGCCAAGCAGCATGAAGTATGTTTTGTCTGTGTTGAGAGTGAGTTTGTTAGTCATCATCCAAGCATATATCTTTAGCAGTTCATTGTTTACAGTGTTTTCAAGCACAGCTGGGTCTGAATGGGAGTAGACATGTAGTGTCATCTGCGAATAGAACTGGTGTAAGGTGTTGGGATGCATTGGGGAGATCATTGATGTAGATGAGAAAGAGGAGTGGGCCTAGGACACTACCTTGAGGTACTCCTACAGCTACAGGTTGGATAGCGGAGTTGACTCCATTTGCATGTACATACTGGTGTCTGTCGTTAAGATAGAATTTTAGGTAGTCAAGAGAATGTCCTCTTATACAGTAATGATTCAGTTTGAGGTGCAAAAGATTATGGTCAACTGTGTCGAGCGCTTTTTTTAGGTCGATAAAGAGCCCCAGGGATATTTATTTTTATCGAGAGCTGTGTATATTAAGTCAAGCATTTGTATAATAGCATCATTCGTGCTATTTTTTGGTCTAAATCCAAACTGGCATGGGTTAAGTATGTTGTTGGATGTAAGGTAGGAGTAAAGTCGCTTGTGTATTATTTTTTCAAATATCTTGGAGAGTAAGGGCAAGTTTGATATGGGTCTGTAATTGTTCAAATCAGTTGGATCTCCACCTTTGTGGATCGGGGTGACCCTTGCTGTCTTGAGTATGAATGGGAAGGTTGAGGATGCTATAGATTTGTTAAACATTGTTGCAATAATGGGCGACAGTTCTGGTGCAGCGTTTTTATATGTGAATGGCAGCAAGTTATCTAGATCACCTGATTTGTTTTTTAATGATTTAATGATGAGTGAGACTTCAGTGGGATTAGTTGGAGCTAGAAATAGAGTATTTGGATAGTTGCCAGTGAGGTACTCGCTTGGATGGGTATTTGAGCTAGGAATTTAACTCGCTAGCTTTGATCCTACAGTAGAGAAGAAGACATTAAATTTGTCGGCTGTGTCTATAGGTTGCATGTGAGGTTCATCTGGTTTAGTTAAGTCTATCTCTCTATTTCCAGTCAGTTTCCTTGAGCCCAAAATTTTGGAGAAGGTTTGCTAGGTACTTTTCATGTCACCTTTCATTTCACTAAATCTATTTTCATAATACATATGCTTTGATTTACGTATTAGTTTTGTGAGTATTGATGTGTATCTTTTAGTAAATTCTTTAGTAATTAAGCCTAATCTGAACTGTATTTCAATTTGGTATTTTTTATTAATAGAATTAAGGATACTTCTAGTTAGCCATGGGCTGTTTAGCCTCTTTTCTGTGATCTGTTTCATTTTGATTGGGCAATGTTTGTTGTAGAGGTTTAGGGTTTTATGTAAAAAAAATTTGATATCTTTATCGATGTTATTACTGTCATCTAGCTCTCTCTGCCAGTCAGTGGCACCTAGAGCTAGTTTTAGGTTGTTTATCGATGTCTCATCATGCAGGCGAAATGAGATCTTTCTTGTTTCTTGAGGCAGTTTAGATAAGTTGGTTATGAGAAAGGTAGGGTAGTGGTTTGTGGTGTTATCTGTGATTATACCTGCTTGTAGTGGGGATATTATGTTGGTCCAGATATGGTCGAGTAACGAGGCAATAGTGTCAGAGATTCTTGTTGGCTTTGTTGTAGAGGGTAGCAGTAAGCTGTTGTTCATAGCATTTGTGAAATCAGAGGGTCGGTTGCTTGGATAAGGTTGATGTTGAAATCTCCTGCTAGTATCAGATGGCGTTTATTCAACTCTGACTCAATTATCATGTTTCTAAAGGCTATTGCTAAAAGTGTAAGTGTTTGAGTGTGATAGTCTGTAGACTGCACCAACTGTTATGGGTTTCTTAAGCGTTCTTGATGTTAATTTAGCTATTATATATTCACCGTTTTTTGTCCCGTACATTAGTTGATTTCACACATTCTAGTTCATCAGAGTAATAGATGGCAGTGCCTCCTCCTGATTGGTCGGGCCTGCAGTTATGTATGGCTGTGTAACCAGGTATGGTAAATATGTCTGTCAGATCTTGTCTGAGCCAGGTTTCAGTAAGTATAATGAAAGTTATATTAGCATTTAGAGATTTAAGTAGTGCAATGAGGTCATCATAGTGTTTACTCAATGATCTAACATTGTAGTTGAAGACTGTAATGTTCTTGCTGATACTGAGAAGGGTATCAGCCTGACTAGCAGTGTAGTAATGGCAATTAATCTGTTAGGATTGTGTGTGCTGTTCAATAAGAGGCTGATATCAGGATCAATAATTGCATTCATAAGGGGTACGTAGAGAAATAGCTGTTACAATTATTAAAGACAAAAGCAATGATGTTAAACCACTAACAATTATGAACTTATGAACTAAGATAGTTAATTTAAATCTAAAAAATAATGGAGCTACCGAATATTAAAATAAAACACTTTAGCACCTTGATTATTTCAAAGTTAAAAGTAATGGTTTCAGGTATAAAATAAGACAGAGAATAAAACACTTAAGTACCTGGATTAGCACCCTGAATAGTGCCTTAGGTGTCTTAAGTAGCTGGGAATTAATTACCATTATTCACTAACAGTCATGAAAATATGGATTAGAATAAGGGTAAATTTTACTATACTACAGCACTGAACATGGTTGATAATGTGTCGAGATATGGCTTAACATGGTTCAGTCAAAACAGTGAATGAGAGGAAACATGCTAGTTCTTGATCATTTATTTCAAACCTACGACCCGTGTCTGATAATTTTACCATGATAATTCCATCACGAGTAAAGCACTGTTTTATTGATGCATTATCATGCTTAAGTTTTCAAAGTCTGTATAATAGGTTCTGACGTTTTTTAGTTAGGCACTCATTTATATACACATTACTCCGTTTCTTGATGGAGGAACTTATTAGATCATTTTTTACATCAGTGGAATTGAATTTTAACTTGATGGAGGAACTTATTAGATCATTTTTTACATCAGTGGAATTGAATTTTAACCTAACACTTTGTTGTTGATTCTGCTTGCCTAGCAGTCGGGCCTCCTTGATATCACTGGTTTTAATGTTAACTTTTATCTCATCTTTTATTAGTTGGAGTGCTTTGATGGAGCAATTTTCATTGTTTGTATCTGGTAGTAAGGTAGAGTTGGTTAAAATGACAGAGTCTAGGAGCTTGTCTTGTTCATTCATATCCCTTTGATACTGGAAGCATGTATTCCACTGGGATTCCATGTTTAACTTCCAGTCTTGTGTAGCTTCTGACAGCTTGGTGGTGAGGGAATTTACTTGTTTAGTATATGTGTCTATAGATGAATGTAGGTTTGCTTGTTCTTTTGACGAGTTTATTAATGATGTCAGCTTGTTTTCTTGTTCACTAATCTTTGAGTTTTGTGTCGTAAGATGACATTCAAGGTCTTTAATTCTCGTGTTTTGGGTATGTAGAGAGAACTCAAGGTCCCCAATGAGTTTTTCACAGGTTTTGTTTTGTCGTCTTAGCATACTATTTTCCTGTAGAATTTTATCAATGGAGTCAGGTCGTTGTTGAGGACTGAATCCCTGGGCTATACCTTTGGGTGTTGACGAGTTGTAATCTATGTTGCCGTTTGCGGTGAAGAGGTCTCGGGTGTTATCCGTAGTTGTAGACATGTCAGCTTGGGTGTGAGTCATGGATGAGGATGAGTGTTGAGAGAATCCGGAGAAGGTTTTGGAGTCGTCCACCATTGTTGTTGTTGTGTTGATCTGGGCGGGGGTGAGGGGGGTAGAAGATTCGTGGGCATCCTTCAGGGCAGACATTATGGGTAACAGTTTTCTAGGAGGTTTTGTGTCTGTCTTGGTGTTGCCTTTTCTATTCTTGTATCCCATAAGAACACTAGTGGAGTTGATATGGAGTTATGGTAGTGATAACTGTTGCTTGGCTGGGATATCGTCTGGCAGCAGGCTGGTGTTTGGTATGACGGGCAGTCCTGTATTATCCGTGTTTAGGATGAGCTACAGGTACATGGTACACTAGTCGCTCAGGTGGCACAACTAACTCTGGCACCTCTCGTCTTAGCGGTGCCTCTGCCGTGGCCCGACTTATGGGTGGCCCGGTGGCCTGGTGGCTAAAGCTCCCGCTTCACACACGGAGGGCCCGGGTTCGATTCCCGGCGGGTGGAAACATTCCGACACGTTTCCTTACACCTGTTGTCCTGTTCACCTAGCAGCAAATAGGTACCTGGGTGTTAGTCGACTGGTGTGGGTCACATCCTGGGGGACAAGATTAAGGACCCCAATGGAAATAAGTTAGACAGTCCTCGATGACGCACTGACTTTCTTGGGTTATCCTGGGTGGCTAACCCTCCGGGGTTAAAAATCCGAACGAAATCTTATCTTATCTTATCTTATCTTTTACATCTTTAGCAGCTTTATGTTGGTCGTTACTGGTTCCATGTGGGTCAATGCAGCAGTACAAGCAGTTAGGCCATAATAGGAGCTGTTGTAGGGCCAGGGAACTGTAAAGATGTAGGAGTAGCCATTGTTGTTATCACCTCACCTCACCTCCGTCATAGCCAATTGGCAGATCTGTGCCTACCTCGTCTCGCACAACATACTCAACCCATGTCAGTTTGGATTCAGGACTAATAAAAGCACAAATGATGCTATTATACACATGTTAGAACTAATATACACCACTCTTGAGAAGAAAGAACTCCCGCTGGGAATCTTCATTGATTTACGTAAAGCTTTTGATACAGTCGACCATGATTTGCTGCACATTAAATTAACACACTATGGCATAAAAGGGCATTCCCTCAACTACCTACAATCTTACCTTAGTAACAGAAGCCAATATGTGTACACAAATGGAGCTAACTCTTCCACACAACCAATTACAGTTGGTGTCCTACAAGGAAGTGTCCTTGGCCTACTCCTCTTTCTCATTTACATAAATGACCTACCGAATGCATCACAACTAATCAAACCCATATTATTTGCAGATGACACTACATACATCTTCTCTCTCCCAAACCCAGTCATACTGACCAACACTGTTAATGCTGAATTGCAGAAAATATCTACCTGGATGATGACTAATAAGCCTATTCTCAATACTGACAAAACCTATTTTATTCAGTTTGGAAACAACTACAAATGTTCCACTTAACATAATGATAAACAGAGCACCCATCACAAGACTCACATAGGAAAAATTCCTAGGAATCCACCTTGACAGTAGCCTCAAATTCCACACACATAGTTAGTTAGTTTAGTTTAATATCTTTATTATGCACCCCATACCCATCCTGTGGGTGGTAGTCAAAAGATTACAAAGGTACATAATGGATCCAGGGACTGGACCCCAAAGTTATGATAGCTGAACTAGTTACAAAGGTAATGAACTCCAGGTAGATCTGGTCACAATCATGGCAAGTTACAAAGGTAATGAATCAGCCTCACTCCTATACATGGTTACAGTCATGAACACACACATATACAACAAATTTCCCAAAAAATCTTAGACAGTAGGCATACTATCAAAGATACAGTACTATGTTCCACAATCAACTCTCCTTGCACTGTATCATTCACTCATCTACCCTTATCTCACCTATGGAATTTGTGCATGGGGGATTAACAACATTCAATCACCTAAGACCACTAATAACCCAGCAAAAGGCTGCAGCCAGAATGATAAATTCCCACCAAAGACAGCATACTCCACCAATATTCAAAAGTCTAAAACTACTCAACATAAAGAACATCCATAATTTTTCTTGTGCCTACTACATACATACAACACTACACTCGAACATAAACCCTTCACTCAAACTTCTCCTCACCAACTTTAACAGGACACAACCATAACACAAGACACATCACTTTATGATGTTCCTGTGTCCATATCACACTTTGTAAAAACTCTATGCACATAAAGGGCCCCAAAATTTGGAATTCATTACTAGTAAATACTAAAGTAACCCGGTCTGAACATCAGTTTAAGACTCTTCTCAAAAACCACCTACTCACCCTAAACTAAATATACAATACTCAGTACTTAACTTTACCAAAAAATCTCCCAGTTACCTAAATCTTAAACTTCAGAATTAGATGCTCAGAGGTCATACATTAATATAAATAGTAGTGTAAATACCTGCCCAAAACAATACTGCCTTACACTAAATTGTAGCATTCTCATACTGTAAACTACTTTCAACAATGCACAATGTTATATTCCCATAATATACTTTAAATATTTACTATTGATATAAACAACCTACAAAATATTTTGAACTTGTCCCAATGTAATATCCCCAGATTGTAATTTGAGTAACTTACTGTCTGCTATAAATAAAAACAGATGTACAGGTCCATCATCACAAATCCGGCAATCAGTTATTCGGTTCCTTCAGTTATTTGGCACTAATTTTGGCTAGCATAATTTCAAATTTCCAGGGTCACCACACCAACCTTCTGGTACTGTTTGGTGGCACTACTTGCTGCATAAGTCATTCCAATTTCTTTTTCTCCATTTATTGTTATAACCTGCTTACTTTTAGCCCTAGCCATGGTTCCAATGAATAAAAGAAATGCTTCTCATTATGTAAAGCACCAACACAGTACATTATCCATTAAAGATAAGGTGGCCTTGAAGCTACTAGTGTCGGCTGCCATGAGCTCAGTCTCATGATGCAGGAGAATATGCTTTATTATTACGCTAATATCAACACTACAGCTTATTTTCCTATCACAATTGATCTAATATGACATAATAAACAATATAAATAACATAAAACATGTTAAATAATCCAGAATGAATAATATTTGGCATAATACCAAGCAGTCACCGAGATTATAAAGTCACTTAAAAATAACTCAGGGAATCTGTCTCATGTCCCACCATTATTGTACAAGAGAGCGGCCCATGTCCTCTCGCATGCTATCTCATTACTTTTTAACAAGTCACTAGAAACTAGCACCTTCCCGAAACTACTCAAGACGGCAAGGGTTACACCAATACATAAAGGTGGTGACCCTACAGATTTAAACAACTATAGGCCAATATCAAACTTACCATTGCTATCCAAAATCTTTGAGAAACTCGTGCACAGGAGACTATATTCATTTATAACGGCACAAAACATACTCAACCCCTGCCAATTTGGAATCAGGGAAAATAAAAGCACTAACGATGCAATCATAAAAATGCTAGATCTGCTTTACACAGCATTGGAAAATAAGGAATATCCACTAGGAATTTTCTTGACCTAAGAAAAGCTTTTGACACAGTAGACCACGGCATCCTACTCCACAAACTTGACCATTATGGTATAAGAGGCCATGTGCTTGCATATTTCAAATCTTACCTTACTAATAGGTATCAGTATGTCACCATTAAAGACACAGCATCAACAACACAGCCACTTGATACTGGAGTTCTGCAGGGAAGTGTCCTTGGTCCCCTGCTCTTCTTCATATACATCAATGACCTTCCAAACGTATCTCAACACCTGAACCCCATTCTCTTTGCTGACGACACGACTTATGTCATCTCTCACCCTAATCTGGCCACCCTCAACACCATTGTTAATGAGGAGCTGATCAAAATATCGACTTGGATGACAGCCAATAAACTTACGCTTAACACTGACAAAACCTACTACATTATGTTTGGTAGCAGAGCAGATGTGCAAATTAACATTAAGATCGACAACACTCTAATTGCCAGGCATAATGAGGGCAAATTCCTAGGCCTATACCTCAACAACAACCTGAACTTCAGCACCCATATCCAACACATAACCAAAAAAGAATCCAAAACGGTTGGGATCCTCTCCAAGATACGATACTACGTGCCGCAAACTGCCCTTCTCACACTATACCATTCACTTATATATCCATACCTCACCTATGCTATCTGTGCTTGGGGTTCAACTGCAGCAACACACCTAAAGCCAATAATAACCCAACAAAAAGCCGCAGTAAGAATAATCGCTAAATCCCACCCCTGGCAACACACCCCCCCCCACTCTTCATAGATCTAAACTTACTCCCTGTTCAGTATATCCACACTTACTACTGTGCAATCTACATCTACAGGACCTTAAATTCCAATATTAACCTTGACCTAAAACGCTTTCTTGATAGTTGTGACAGAACCCACAGGCACAACACCAGACACAAACATCTCTATGACATTCCCCGTGTCCGACTAAACCTTTACAAAAATTCAATATATGTCAAAGGCCCTAAAATCTGGAACACCCTACCTGAAAATTCTAAAACTGCAGACACATTCATAACCTTCAAAACTACCATCAGAAAACATCTCATCTCCCTGATACACCCTGTAAACTAATTACACGAATACCACCTGGTGGTTAACACTTACACTCACTCACCCATTTGACCATAAATAGAAATATCAATCTCCATCTCAAAATAATGAATCTTAACTAGTCATAAGTTGGCCTGTGATACTCCAATACTGAAACTATGTATAGTGCCAAAACAAAAGCATTCACATTGCTAAACTCACAAACTAGTATTTAGTCACTTAGCCATAATACCAACTTACCTCATAATTTTGTAATATTTTAAACTTAAGATTTAATCTAAGTCTGCCCGAAATGTCTAGCCATGCTAGGTGTTCTAGTGGTACACTCTGTAATTATTATTTTACTACATGTAAACCACACAATAACCAAATTCTGTAAACTAAGCATTGTAATCCTTATAGAGAATAAACTTTGAATTTGAGGTATGAAGAGGATATGGTATACAAATATCATTCTCCTATCCCTGTCTTGGGAGCTTATATTAGAGAAAATGGAGTGTACCACAGGGCTAACTGTGATACACACTCATACTGCACCATAAACCTGAAACAAAAAAATTATTTTCTCTATATAGATTATCACACATAGCATATGTGTAGAGATCCTAGGATAACCCAAAAAAGTCAATGTGGCTTATTTCTAGTACCTGGCTTGGGTTAGCCATATATGATTTTTGGTAAATATGTATTCGATTCCCAGCCAGGGTAGAAACATTAGACGTGTTTCTTTACACCTGTTGTCTATGGGTACCTGGGTGTTAGCCGACTGGTGTGGGTGTTATCCTGGGACACTGACCTAATTTTCTTGAAATACTCTGCATAACAAGCAGCTTTCTATATAGCAGTATGTCACTGATGTCAGCTAGGCCTGTATACCTTGTACATGTACATGTAGTAAATAAAGATATTGTTATTATTATTGTTATTATTATTATATTATTTTCTCAGTTGTTTGTTGGGTTATCTTATTGAAACTTGGGCAATGTATGATGGAAAGATACTTCTTAACGTACACCAAAAATGAAAGAAATCAGACCATAAATAGCGGAGTTACCTTCTCAGCCATTAGGGGCCGCTTAGCGGTATATTTTGGTATGGTTTTTATGGTTATATTCTCATTTTCTCAGTCTCATTTGATAGAATGAAAAATATATTACAGAAATAGATATGATTTTGATTGCTTTCTTGATGAAAAGTACCTTGAAATTGCGCTCACAGTAGCAAAAATGTTCTATTCTTTAGCGAAGCTCAAATGTAAACAAATGATGTCACCGTCCAATACCTGTCTGCCTGCCAGTCTAAATTCCAATACGCAGTCAAGAATAGGTTGACATTATTTATACAATTATTACAATAATGCAGCAGTCTGCATGACAGTAAATCTTCTATATTTTGTGGATAAAAATTCCAAATGGTAAGCAAGAGTAATATAAGAGGGGCCTGGAGCCGTGACTAATGAACAGAGAAAATGTTATTTTAGTGCCAGGAATGTCTGCATTGTTTATTCTGGACCCTATTTTGAAATTTGCATATGTTGAAATTTGTGTGAAATTGGCCAAATTGCCAATTTCTGACCACTTTATTGGGCAGTTGAAATAAGTGAATTAGCGGTTTCTTGTACTCAGTTGACAGACTAGAAGTAAATAAGTTTATTCAGGTACTATACACAAATACAGTTACATAGATTATCATATATAACAGTGTATGTATAGAGAACCTAGGATAACCCAGAAAAGTCAGACAGTGACTTATTTCCAGTACCTGGCTTGGGCTTGCCATATATGATTTTTGGTAAATATTTTTTTTTCTCGGTTGTTTGTTGGGCTATCTCATTGAAACTTGGGCAATGTATGATGGAAAGATGCTTCTTAACGTACAATAAAAATGAAAAAAGACGAACGATAAATAAGGGAGTTTACCTCTCAGCCATTAGCCACCTCTTTCCAGTATATTTTCGTATGGTTTTTATGATTGTATTCTTATTTTTTTGGACTCATTTGATAGAATGGAAGATATATTACAGAAATAGACATGATTTTTGATTGCTTTCATGACAAAAAGTACCTTGAAATTGAGCTGAAAGTAGCAGAATTGTTCAATTTTTGCCGATGTTCAATGAACTTTGTGTAAGTCAAGTTGGTTAATTTTATTAAGTGTATTCTAACCTAACCACTCTGTAATCCGGCACACTACAGGTCCCAATGATGCCGGATTTGTGATGGAGGACCTGTACAACTTAAACTCTGATCAATTTCTCTAGTATTAAGTAGTGTGTAAGCCATTAAATTTAGTCTGCCCATAATGCCATGGCATGATAGTGGCTCTCTTTGCACTGCAACTCATTATTTTTATTACATAATCTCAATGTAAACTTGCAAGGAAATAAAAATTGTATTGTAATCCTCACATCAGCTTGAATTTCATCTTAACTGAACTTCAGCATCTTTTAAGGCCGGTGGTAACCTGATACCATTACTGTATAAAATTTACCACTTGTGTTATCCACCAAGGCAGGCAGTCTAAATAAAGAAACATGCCATCACTCATTCTCAAACTTACTCTCCAGAAATTCACCAAGATATCATAATACAAATGACCCTTTTAACTGCAGTATCCCTAACCAGTCTTGAGAATGGAATGCCTGCACTCTGAAGATCAATATACGAAGAATTCTGGAAATGGTATCTTCCAGAAATAATTATGAATTGAAGTTCTGAGGTTGGATAGCAACAGAATATATGACTGACTGAAGGAAGGGGAAATGAGGAATACGGGTACAACATTGATTTTCCGGGCACTGATCATCCAAACACTCTTACAATCCATACAAATTTACAAGCAAGAACTTGAAATTCCTGTGGCAGTGTATTTGCCACCCAACTGTACAACACTTATCGAACCCCAGGACCAAGGAATACTGTGCTCTCTAACGGTGGAAAACTCAGTAATTCGGAAAGGCTTTGGAACCAAAGGGTCCGGAAAATCGATGTTGTACCTGTAATTAGTCGATCGACTGGTCAAGCTTTCAGATTTTTACCCATATCTGAAATGAGTCTAGTGTTGAAGAGAAATCTGAAGTATTAGGAGCAAAAAAGATGACTGAGAATAAATACAATAAAACAAGAACTGTGTGGGCCTGCCTGCCCCCACACAGGCAGGCAGAAATTGGTAAAGAATTATAGACAATATTTTTACACTTTTTTTTTCTACAGTCTCCCACTACCAATGTCTGGTACACATAAACTCCCACCCTCCTGTGCTATCTTCCTTTCACCTTTCCTCACTCCCACCCTCCACCCCCCTCCCTCCCACTCACCCTTCAACATCACTCCATTTAAGACATTTTCAACACCTTGTTTTGTCTCTAGACTGAGAGACATGCATTGACCATCATGTGCGTGTCATAGCTGAAATTTTTTCACATCAACTCAAAACTAAATTCCTTTATGAGGGTAAATTATAATTTAAAATTATAGTAACTCAAGGCCATCATAACTCAAGGGACCACTGTACATACAGCATAGTACTTGTTAGGGTTAGAAAACACATATAGGAGTGAAACTTTTAGTGAGAAGTTTTTCTCTGCACAGAAAATGTCTAATAAAACTAAACACTGCTTCACATAGCTAGTTTGTCAGGTACTTACCATTCATTACACACATGTTATCACCATATATGCCTAATAAATTTTATTCAATAAGCTGTATTCCTCCCCATGTATGATACACAATAGCTCTACTTAAGTTAGGTCCTAAGTTAAGCTGCACTCTGTTATCCTGCCTGTTGTTTACAAAGCTTGTTCTAATTTAAAAATTATATTATGCACAATGATACTGTTCAGATCATTTGGTAAAATTCTGATCTTAGTCTCTGGTTACCTATGTAAAATTACTAATTATATGACATACACAGGCACTTAGACCAAATCATATAAATTTCATTTCTAGGGTTTATTTAGTTTTGCCCAAAATGCTGCACATAATTATTGCCTTTTATAATTATGCACACAGAAATTGCATATCTGTATCTACATGTACCTTAAATTACTTATCTTCTTATTTATTACCTTTTTTTTCCTCTTGTTTTGACTATCGATTGATCCAGAAACCTTGAATTTATGAATCTGTGTTTGGAAATCTCTCATTATGTGTCTAATTGTTGTACCTACTCGCAAGTAGAAATAGGTAATGTGTGTGAATGAATTTTCAAAATTTCTATATGTTGTATTATATCAGTGTGATCTGAAAGACTTTAAAAATTCACAACAAAATAAGATACAATAATACTCTTACCTCCAAAACTCGGCCTGATGCGGGCCTGGAAGTATATTTTTCCACGCGTCATCTCAAGTCGCTCCTCATGATACCCTCCTCTGACTGTTGAGTTTGTAGTAAGAGCAGCCAGTTCATCCAGACTTAGATCTTGTCCCACAATCATATGGCGTTCCAGAATATATCGTACCTGGAAATATACAATATATAGTATTTTACAGCCATTTCTAAATGGCTGTATTGTACGTCCATACACCTGAAACAAACTGATGCACTATGTACATCAGTATTTCCAGGTCTCTTAAAAAGAAGTAATTTAGGAATTTGTGACTTAGATACATTTAGTTGCAATTCATAATACAGCATCTCCTCACTTAACGACAGAGTTCCATTTCTAAGACCACATCAGTAAAAAAATTCATCGCTAAGTGAGGAGCATACTATAATGATAGTGAGTTTGTGTGAACCATCTTTGATATTGTTTTAATGTCACCATTGCACCATTTGTAACATTTCTTGTATATTTTGAATAATATACAGTAGTGTACTGTATACTGTATTAAACAGAATAGAGGAAATAAGCTCTAATATACATTATGTGGGTATGCATACTGGTCAGAGAGCCCGTTGTAAGTCTAAGGCTTCAGTAAACGAGTACGTTGCTAAGTGAGGAGAGGCTGTATAGCTCTCAGTTTTATGATATGGTTGGATAAAAACAAATGCAGTATGGTGCAGTCCTTGACTGACCACATTTCACCTACACAGTGGGCTTGATCAAGTCAAAAACAGATAACATATGGTTGTTTTTACTCCTGGCCCTTTGCAGCAAGTGATTACTGCAGTTGCCAGTTAAAACACAAGAATAGAGGAGCTTAAGGTAGGCCTACTGGCCATGTTAGGCAAGTCCTACTCAAATCCAACCTATTTTTAAAGATACCCAATGATCAAAAGGAGGGAGGGCAGAAGACAAGGAGAGGAGGGAGGCAGGGGAGGCAATGAGATAGAAAGGCAGGGAAGGATAGAGGCATGAAGATAGGAAGGAAGAGGCAGGCAGAAAGGAAGGCAAAGTATGTAAGCAGGGAAGAAGAAGATAAAGAGGGAGAAGCATGCAGAAAAAGGAGGGAGAGGCAGAGAGGGAAGGAAGGAGACCAAAAGGCAGAGAGGCTAGAAAGAAGGAAGGCAAGGATGTTAATGCTATTATTTTGCTATCAAGCTGGTGGGAGATGCTGTAATATAAGTAATATCTCATGTTCTTAAAATTAAATGAAAGTTAGTTATGAAGGGAATGCACACAGTATCTGGTGAGGTATTGGGAGTGAGAGTGAGTGAGTTGTGTCCCATCTTGCCAGCCTTCCTTGACAACAACTGATCACAGCAGTTGCTAGGTTCCTATCCTCAGGACTATCCAATATTTAACTATTTTTTTCAGTTTATTAATATATGTAAATTATGGTTACACATGATAATGTGCAGTGAACAAATATTGGTTATTTTAAAATGGAGTGGGTAAAATTGCTGAAGATTATTGTGTAGAAGAGTGAGACAGTTGAGAGAGACTGCTCTCCTCCAGTCTTCCTCCACTTTCTTCCCAGGTTCCTCCATTCTCCTTCCAGCTTCCCTGCCCTCCATCCAACCATATACATGTAATGGATGCAATATGGACGGCGACAGAGTGAAAATATTAAGTGTGGAGTCTATATTTCTTTACCAGTCTCTATCAGACACATGGATAGGCATAGGAATTCACTCCCAGAACTGGCCTGCCCTGCCCTGTCCTGGCCTGGCCTACCCTACCCTGCCCTGCCCTAACCTAACCTAGTCTGCCCAGCCCTGTCCTGAACTGCCTCATCTGCTTTGTTCATAAAGAATAAAAAGGCACAATAGTGTAACTGGAACAGTACACAAATTTGCTTTGTCCTGCCTTCTCTGCCCTGCCTATTCTGCTCCACCTACCCTGCTCTACCTACCCCTACTACCCTGCCCTTCCCTGCCTA
The DNA here is from genome assembly GCF_038502225.1 of Cherax quadricarinatus. Classification (NCBI taxonomy): domain Eukaryota; kingdom Metazoa; phylum Arthropoda; class Malacostraca; order Decapoda; family Parastacidae; genus Cherax; species Cherax quadricarinatus. Next base: position 58,279,719 of record NC_091295.1, on the reverse strand, counting down.
CTCTGCTCTTGCTCTTTCCCACCTGCCTGACATACCTTACCATGTCCTGCTCTGCCTGCCCTGTCTCGCCTACCTTACCCTGCCCAGTATTACCTGCCTGCCTCCCCTGCCTCTCATCATTAAACCATTCATCTTCATTAAACCTAAAGCCTAGGATGGGCCAGTGGGCCTAGTGCAGTGTTCCTTAATTTTTGTTTATCAAATGTTACATTTTGATTACATTTTTTTTTCCATAGTTTTGGTTTGAATATACTTTGAATTAACCATTTCACCCCTTTCAGAGTCCCTTAAAACTAGGGTAGACTTATCCACGAAATATGTTGAATATTAACCCTTAAACTGCCATTGGTGTAAATTTGTGCCAACAGGAAATTGCTGATGACATAAATTTACACCTAAATTCTAGTGCCTCCAAAATGTCCACAATGGGCCAGGTTAGGCCTATATCAGAGAAAACAGATCTGTAATGTAGGTGTGCACAGTATAAAAAGCCATTAAACACTTTTTACATTTATTTAGTGTTTACATTTGCTTTGTGTGATTGAACAATATTAGTGAAATATGATATGAAGACAGATATAGGTGGAAGACATATGAGCCATAAAAAAAATTGAAGAAAAATCATAAGTGTTAAAACACAGCAACTTCCTCCATGTGGCAAGCACTCCTTTTGCCATAAATGGAGCACCACTGTCTCTTTCAAAGCTTCATAACTCCATGAGTAATAATCAGATTTCACTCATATTTGTCGCATTACACTTCTAAAATCACAGGGAATTTTTTTGGCAAGACAAAATATTTTTTGTGACTCTTTTCAAAATCACTGACACTGAGGGAGTGGTTATTTTAGACCCTTTGGCAATTTAAGGATTAAAGATTTTTTGGAAAAATGTCAGGCTGATCTATACATGGAGTCAGGTTATACTCACGTATATACAGTACATATTAGAGCGAGGAAAAAAATCACTTAAACCTGAAGTAAATCCTTAAGAAATAAAAATATAAATTTGAATAATGTATATCCTAATGCAGTAGCAAAGCTCTTTCTTTAAAGATGCTAACAATACTTAATGTACTCGAGTAGAAATCTGAGATATTATACTTACATGGTAAGCAAAGTCACCCATAAACAGCTTCTTGTAAGCTGATGGCATTGTGCGGTGGATCGTATCCCATGCCTCATTACTTGGCACAAATAAGGTAAATTTTTCTTGACGTGAGTTGAGACGTTCGTTCCAACCATCTTGCTCACTCAGTGAGAAAGTTGAGCTGTGAAATAACATAAATCACATTTTTCTAAGTTTACAAAAAAATTGGATATATACAGCTTAGCAACATGACATGATGTTAATTTATAGTTGTCATAATAGATCCCCAGGCACAAATAATATAGGTGAGGTAAGGATAGAGTAGAGAGTAGTTTAATGGAAGTACACATAGTGCTGTTTGTGGTATACAGTAACATCTCTCGGAGAGAATGCCTACTGTTTTGAAGACCTTAGTTAAATTAGGTTCAACAGTGCTTCTATTCACTTATCCTGTGGCTTTCATTTCATGCTGATGAATCGATGTTAACAATGTCACATTATGTTTGTCTTGCCACTGAGATGCCATGATGTCAGTGGCATTGGTACCTGCACCTTGCCAGCACCAATGCCTGCATAGAACCTGAGCATATGTTTACTTGTTCTACAATTACTACACATTTTCACATACAGGCAATCACTGAGTAATAAGCTTGTGTACCAGTTATCTGTATATAATGTGTGCCCCTGTCCAAATTATAGTTCCATCGTTTTTCTCACCATATCACCTGAGATTTCCAGTAACGTTATAACAGTATCTTTAACCCCTTAACTGTCCAAACATAGATCAATGTTATATTTTTCCTTCCTCCAAATTTAGCACGATTGGCCTGAGATGCCTGGTCAGCATAGAATGGGTCTTAACACTCGGTGTGTGCAGTATTGAAAAAAATCTGGGACCACTTAGTACCTTGTGGGAGCACCAGTTCAATTGAGTGCCAGCTAGAGCAAACAGTGCACCAAACACCTGGGATTCACTGATGTCTTGTCGTATTAACAGTCCCATTTTAAGAGGAAAGTGATGTTGACCCCAAGTTTAGTGGCTTTGAAGTAGATGTGGCCACAAGTGGTCAAGGAAATAACAAAAATCTCGATAATAACCCATGTGCAACATGTGTGTAACATCCTTTCAATTTTGGTACCACTGGTAGTGTCATCCTGTCAGAATGTCCTATAACTTATGTCTTAAGTAAAGAGAAACAGTTCTGGAATATGTAATGCGTGTTCGGCAGGCTGGCTGGCCAACAGATGGCTGGGTGGCTGTCTCTATCTCCATCTGTCTGTCTGTATCTATCTCTGTCTGTCTCTCTTTCTCTGTCTCTGTTTCTATCTCAGGTACACAAATACATACAATTATACATAGTGTAAATTACCTAGTAACCCCAAAAATCCAGACAAAGTGCTATATTGTGCTTGTAGATATAATGCATAATAAGCATGACTGGCAAGTAATACGTATTTTCGCTTGTACAGGAATCAGATGTGACTACTCTGCATCTCTGCATCATGTGTAATACCTGTTGGCTCACGAGTCGCTCTCTCTGAGACAGAAAGATACAAAGCAGACAGATAAACAGAGAGCTAGACAGATGGATGACAGACAGACAGACAGACATGTTTGTGTAACAGTGATAACAAATAAAGCCAAGGCAATGCATGATCATCAAATGTCACTCCACTGCAGCAGTGGAATGATACTCTTCTTACAACAAGCTTCGAGAGTTTCATAAACAGCCTCTCCTCACTTAACAATGGAAATAGAGACCTAAGACCCCATCAGTAAACGAATTCATCACTAAATGAGGAGCATGCTATAATGGTAGTGGATTTGTGTTAACTGTCTTTGATATTGTTTTAATGTCACCTTTACACCATTTATATCATTTCTGGTATATTTTTAAATGTTTGTACAGCAGTGTGCTATATATTGTAATAAAGAGAATTGAGGAAATCAGTTCTAATATACATTAGTATTTAGGTATAAATACTGGTCAGAGAGCCTGTCGTAAGTCCAAGGCATCGGTAAACGAGTATGTCGCTAAGTGAGGAAAGGCTGTATACTCCCGCATGTCCAAAACATTGCTGGGACCTATAAATACTATGTATATATTTCTAGACAATAGTACAGTGGTACCTTGGGATACAAACAGCTCAAAACTCAAACAGTTATGCAAGTGCATTTATGTAAGTGCTCTTGTAAGTGTATTTTTGGGGGTCTGAAACAGATTAATCTAATTTACATTATACCTTATGGGAGCAAATTCGTTTGGTATCTTCACTCAAACAGCCTTCTGGAATGAAATAAGTTCGTAACCCGAGGTACCACTGTATTTGACTAAGGTGAAAATGTTCACCTGTCACGGTGTTTGTGACTATTTGAGTACTATTTCAGTACCTAATATTAGTGTCAGAATGAAGACTGGCTAAGAAATCAAAAGAACTACTACAAATTGTAATTATCAGAACATAAAAATTATATAAATTAAAAGATGAGAGAAAAAAAAAGGCATATCGGCAATACTTTGCAAGCAGCAGTCCTTCATGTTGCCATCAGGTGAGCGACAAGTGTTGATTTTGTGGCCTTATATCTCTATAAGTGCTGACTCTAAAATTTTTTTAGATTATTACACATGAAAAAAAAAGTCCTCTTTATTTATTTATTTTTTTTTTTTTTTTTTTCAAAATATTCAGAGCACTTGGCAAGAGAACGTAGATCTACGTTTGAACAGTTTAGGGGTTAAATTTGCTTCCTGTGTACACAATCAGTACATGATCAGTTTCACTATTACACAATACAAAAATATTGGCACTAAAGCGATTCCTCTTGCTTGGTGTATACCACTTCATTAACAAGATCAAAGACTAATTGATGACGAGGTTCCTGAAAGGATAAAATTACTCATTGAACTTCTGTTTGAGATAAACAAAAACATCCCTAATCTGTATAATGTGTCATTCCTTTTGGGCCTTGTTTTCTTTGAGAAGTGTAGCATACAGCAACAGAAGCCAATATGTGTACACAAATGGGGCAAACTCTTCCGCACAGCCAATTACAGTTGGTGTCCCACAGGGAAGTGTCCTAGGCCCTCTTCTCTTTCTCATATGCATAAATGATCTACCAAATGCATTGCAACTACTCAAACCCACGCTATTTGCAGATGACACTACATACGTCTACTCTCACCCGAGCCCAGTCATGCTAGCCAATACTGTAAATACCGAATTACAGAAAATATCAACCTGGATGAGGACCAACAAACTTACTCTAAACATTGACAAAACCTACTACATTCAGTTTGGTAACAGAGCTGCAGATGTGTCTCTTAACATAATGATAAATGAATCACCTATCACAAAACTCACAGAGGGAAAATTCCTAGGAATCCACCTTGATAATAGACTCAAATTTCAAACACATATACAACAAATTTCCAAAAAAATTTCCAAGACCGTAGGCATACTATCGAAGATACGGTACTATGTTCCACAGTCAGCCCTCCTGGCCCTATATCACTCACTTATTTACCCCTATCTCACCTATGGAATTTGTGCATGGGGCTCAACAACAATAAACCATCTCAGACCACTAATCACCCAACAAAAGGCTGCAGTCAGAATGATAACAAATTCCCACTACAGACAGCACACTCCACCAATATTCAAAACTCTAAACCTACTCACAATACAAAACATCCATACTTATTACTGCACCTACTACATACATAGAACACTTAACTCTGACATAAACCCTCCCCTCAAACATCTTACCAACCTCAACAGAACACATGACCATAACACAAGACACAGATCACTCTTTGATGTTCCTCATGTCCATTGCACACTATGCAAAAACTCAATGCACATAAAAGGCCCTAAAATCTGGAATTCATTACCTGTGAATATAAAAGAAACACTGTCTTTTTATAAATTCAAGTCTCTTCTCAAAAATCACTTACTCACCCACAACTAAATAAATACTGAATAATTGTATCTCATCTGTATCTCATATATATTGTAGGTAGTAGGTTGGTAGACAGTAACCACCCAGGGAAGTACTACCATCCTGCCAGATGACTGTGAAACAGAAACCTGTAACTGTTTTGCATGATGGTAGGATTGCTGGTTCCTTTTTCTGTCTCATAAATACGCTAGATAACAGGGATATCTTGCTACTCCTACTTACACTTTGGTCACACTTCACAGACATGCACATGCATATATATATACATACATCTAGGTTTTTCTCCTTTTTCTAAATAGCTCTTGTTCTTCTTTATTTCTTCTATTGTCCATGGGGAAGTGGAAAAGAATCTTTCCTCCGTAAGCCATGCGTGTCGTATGAGGCGACTAAAATGCCGGGAGCAATGGGCTAGTAACCCCTTCTCCTGTAGACATTTACTAAAAAAGAGAAGAAGAAAAACTTTATAAAACTGGGATGCTTGAATGTGCGTGGATGCAGTGCGGATGACAAGAAACAGATGATTGCTGATGTTATGAATGAAAAGAAGTTGGATGTCCTGGCCCTAAGCGAAACAAAGCTGAAGGGGGTAGGGGAGTTTCAGTGGGGGGAAATAAATGGGATTAAATCTGGAGTGTCTGAGAGAGTTAGAATGATCAGTTATGGAAGGAGAAAAGAGAATATGAATGTGTAAATTCAAGAATTATGTGGATTAAAGTAAAGGTTGGATGCGAGAAGTGGGTCATAATAAGCGTGTATGCACCTGGAGAAGAGAGGAATGCAGAGGAGAGAGAGAGATTTTGGGAGATGTTAAGTGAATGTATAGGAGCCTTTGAACCAAGTGAGAGAATAATTGTGGTAGGGGACCTGAATGCTAAAGTAGGAGAAACTTTTAGAGAGGGTGTGGTAGGTAAGTTTGGGGTGCCAGGTGTAAATGATAATGGGAGCTTTTTGATTGAACTTTGTATAGAAAGGGGTTTAGTTATAGGTAATACGTATTTTAAGAAAAAGAGGATAAATAAGTATACAAGATATGATGTAGGGCGGAGTGACAGTAGTTTGTTGGATTATGTATTGGTAGATAAAAGACTGTTGAGTAGACTTCAGGATGTACATGTTTATAGAGGGGCCACAGATATATCAGATCACTTTCTAGTTGTAGCTAGATTGAGAGTAAAAGGTAGATGGGATACAAGGAGAATAGAAGCATCAGGGAAGAGAGAGGTGAAGGTTTATAAACTAAAAGAGGAGGCAGTTAGGGTAAGATATAAACAGCTATTGGAGGATAGATGGGCTAATGAGAGCATAGGCAATGGGGTCGAAGAGGTATGGGGTAGGTTTAAAAATGTAGTGTTAGAGTGTTCAGCAGAAGTTTGTGGTTACAGGAAAGTGGGTGCGGGAGGGAAGAGGAGCGATTGGTGGAATGATGATGTAAAGAGAGTAGTAAAGGAGAAAAAGTTAGCATATGAGAAGTTTTTACAAAGTAGAAGTGATGCAAGGAGGGAAGAGTATATGGAGAAAAAGAGAGGGGTTAAGAGAGTGGTGAAGCAATGTAAAAAGAGAGCAAATGAGAGAGTGGGTGAGATGTTATCAACAAATTTTGTTGAAAATAAGAAAAAGTTTTGGAGTGAGATTAACAAGTTAAGAAAGCCTAGAGAACAAATGGATTTGTCAGTTAACAATAGGAGAGGAGAGTTATTAAATGGAGAGTTAGAGGTATTGGGAAGATGGAGGGAATATTTTGAGGAATTGTTAAATGTTGATGAAGATAGGGAAGCTGTGATTTCGTGTATAGGGCAAGAAGGAATAACATCGTGTAGGAGTGAAGAAGAGCCAGTTGTGAGTGTGGGGGAAGTTTGTGAGGCAGTAGGTAAAATGAAAGGGGGTAAGGCAGCCAGGATTGATGGGATCAAGATAGAAATGTTAAAAGCAGGTGGGGATATAGTTTTGGAGTGGTTGGTGCAATTATTTAATAAATGTATGGAAGAGGGTAAGGTACCTAGGGATTGGCAGAGAGCATGCATAGTTCCTTTGTATAAAGGCAAAGGGGATAAAAGAGAGCGCAAAAATTATAGGGGGATAAGTCTGCTGAGTATACTTGGTAAAGTGTATGGTAGAGTTATTATTGAAAGAATTAAGAGTAAGACGGAGAATAGGATAGCAGATGAACAAGGAGGCTTTAGGAAAGGTAGGGGGTGTGTGGACCAGGTGTTTACAGTGAAACATATAAGTGAACAGTATTTAGATAAGGCTAAAGAGGTCTTTGTGGCATTTATAGGGGGGCAATGTGGCAGATGTTGCAGGTGTATGGTGTAGGAGGTAGGTTACTGAAAGCAGTGAAGAGTTTTTACGAGGATAGTGAGGTTCAAGTTAGAGTATGTAGGAAAGAGGGAAATTATTTCCCAGTAAAAGTAGGCCTTAGACAAGGATGTGTGATGTCACCGTGGTTGTTTAATATATTTATAGATGGGGTTGTAAGAGAAGTAAATGCGAGGGTCTTGGCAAGAGGCGTGGAGTTAAAAGATAAAGAATCGCACACACAGTGGGAGTTGTCACAGCTGCTCTTTGCTGATGACACTGTGCTCTTGGGAGATTCTGAAGAGAAGTTGCAGAGATTGGTGGATGAATTTGGTAGGGTGTGCAAAAGAAGAAAATTAAAGGTGAATACAGGAAAGAGTAAGGTTATGAGGATAACAAAAAGATTAGGTGATGAAAGATTGGATATCAGATTGGAGGGAGAGAGTATGGAGGAGGTGAATGTATTCAGATATTTGGGAGTGGACGTGTCAGCGGATGGGTCTATGAAAGATGAGGTGAATCATAGAATTGATGAGGGGAAAAGGGTGAGTGGTGCACTTAGGAGTCTGTGGAGACAAAGAACTTTGTCCTTGGAGGCAAAGAGGGGAATGTATAAGAGTATAGTTTTACCAACGCTCTTATATGGGTGTGAAGCATGGGTGATGAATGTTGCAGCGAGGAGAAGGCTGGAGGCAGTGGAGATGTCATGTCTGAGGGCAATGTGTGGTGTGAATATAATGCAGAGAATTCGTAGTTTGGAAGTTAGGAGGAGGTGCGGGATTACCAAAACTGTTGTCCAAAGGGCTGAGGAAGGGTTGTTGAGGTGGTCCGGACATGTAGAGAGAATGGAGCGAAAGAGAATGACTTCAAGAGTGTATCAGTCTGTAGTGGAAGGAAGGCGGGGTAGGGGTCGGCCTAGGAAAGGTTGGAGGGAAGGGGTAAAGGAGGTTTTGTGTGCGAGGGGCTTGGACTTCCAGCAGGCATGCGTGAGCGTGTTTGATAGGAGTGAATGGAGACAAATGGTTTTTAATACTTGACGTGCTGTTGGAGTGTGAGCAAAGTAACATTTATGAAGGGGTTCTGGGAAACCGGCAGGCCGGACTTGAGTCCTGGAGATGGGAAGTACAGTGCCTGCACTCTGAAGGAGGGGTGTTAATGTTGCAGTTTAAAAACTGTAGTGTAAAGCACCCTTCTGGCAAGACAGTGATGGAGTGAATGATGGTGAAAGTTTTTCTTTTTCGGGCCACCCTGCCTTGGTGGGAATCGGCCAGTGTGATAATAAAATAAAATAAAAATATATGTCTCATTATTGTATCTCATAAATGTCAACCTGTGACCTAATCAAACTTCTACTGATTACACAGCAACACAGTAAATGACCATATGACCTGTCTTTGTAATACTCATTTATACTTAATTGTTATCTGTTTGACAATAATTTTGTACCACTGAATATATCATTGCTTAGTTAATCTTAAGTTAATTTTAAGCCTGCCCATAATGCTCTGCGCAAACAAGGGGCTTTGGCATGCTGCACTTTAAAAATTGTATTCCTTGTACTTCTCTGTATCATGTTCAAATTAAATAAATAAATAAATACTGATTGTACAGCAATGCATGCAACCATACGACCTGTTTTTGTAATACTCCTTTGTGCTTAATTGTTATCTGTTTACAATAATGTTTTACCACTGAATACTTCATTGCTTAGTTAATCTTAAGTTAATTTTAAGCCTGCCCGTAATGTTATGCATTCAAGTGGCTTTGGCATGCTGCATTTAACTGTTTTCTTTTGTACTTCACTGTATCATGTTCAAATTAATAAATAAATAAATATATAGCAGCAGGATAAATCTGTTGATGGGGATGAGATCACTGAGGGCCAGGATACATATAAATCTCTCAGTTGACCAGTTTGTTGCAATAATATGCTTATACACATGGCAAGAGCATTATTTTGGCAAAGAGGAGATAAATCTCAGTCACAGTTTTGTCCTTACACTGGTGTAGCCATGATCATGGTGAAACCAAAATGTTTACCATTGTATACTGGAAGTATCTGTTGGCTACCACCTTAATTTGCATTAGGGGGTCATCAAAATAAAGTTCAAATAATTTTAGTTCAGTGGCATCATTCTCAAGGGTACAGTTGGGCTGGATTCCACTGTGTGTGTCATGAAGTTGACGGGAATTGGGTACCAAACGTGCATCCTCCTGCCAATCACAAATGCATTCTGTTCTTAGTTGCTGGATATTTGCAGCTGGTTGTGATAGTGGTGGTTGCTGGATATTTGCACCTGGTTGTGTGGGGGTGGTGGGCACCACCTTGTAGCATGACTCTCAGCCTGGGCTGCTGCTTGTGCTGTACAGCAGGGCCTCACTTACATGGCAGGTTAGGTTCCAGGCTACCGCCGTAAAGCGGAAATTGCCATAAAGTGAAACACCTTTTTTTTTTCACTTACAAATGCACTTATAAATGCCTCTCCTCACTTACCTACATACTCGTTTACTGACAACTTGGAGTTATGATGGGCTCTTTGACGAATTGTTATTGTATACTGTACGAGAGCTTGGGTCATGAACGGGCAGCGCAGCATCTCAGCATCAAGCATCTTACAGCTACTCAGTACACTAGCTTTCACAGTCTCCAAGACTACATATTTGTACAAATTTCCTGTTGTTTTTCCTCTTGGAAGAGGAAAAACAAGAGGATAATGGAAGAAGTAAAAAAGAAGTTCATTATGAAGGGGTTAGTGATGCGGCTCAGCATCAGTCTCCAAACCTACATATTTCATCTATAAATTTGTACTTTATTGTGCATCCCTCAGTAGAAGATAGTTAGAAGTGCAGCAGCACTTGGAAGAGGAAAAACAAGAGGAAAATGGAAACAGTACAAAAGAAATTCACAGTAAAGGGGGTTAGCTGGTGTATTCACATGTGTGTTTGCATTCTTGATGTATCATGGCAGCTTAAGAAATGATTAAAATCTGTGAGCAAGGTATGTCGATAGTAATAATCATTAATAATAATAATAATAATAATAAACAATCGCTTTGGAGTGCTTGAAATGTCAGCTACCAAACCTACATGAAATACTTGTGATATTTAACCCTTTGACTGTTTTGGTTGTATATATACGTCTTATGATCCAATGTGTTTAACGTATATATACTCCAAAATTCTAGCGGCTTCAAATCAAGCAGGAGAAAGCTGGTAGGCCCACATGTGAGAGAATGGGTCTGTGTGGTCATGTGTGCAGTATAAAAAAAAATCCTGCAGCACGCAGTGCATAATGAGAAAAAAAAAACTCCAGCCGTGTTTTTGGATTAAAATGCTGACTTTGATGTGTATTTTCATATAGTATTTATGGGTGTATTCTTGTTTTCTTGGTCTCATTTGATAGAATGAAAAACATATTATAGAAATAGAAGTGATTTTGATTGGTTTTATGATGAAAAGGATCTTGAAATGGAGCTCAAAGTGGCAGAAATGTTCGATTTTTGCCGATGTTCAAGAGTAAACAAATGAAGTTATTGTCCAATAAATATCCAACTAGCCATTCTAATATGTAGTCACGAATGGGTTGATGTTATTTATACAATTATGTATTACAATTTTGCAGTAGTCTGCATAGCAGTAAATCTTCTATTTTTTGTGTGAATAAAAATTCAAAATAGAAAGCAAGAGTATTATAACAGGGGCCTGAAGACGTGACTGGTGAACAGGAAAAATGTTATTTTAGTGCCAGGAATGTCTGCATTGTTCATTCTGGACCTTATTTTGAAATTGTCATATTTTTTCATTTTCGTGAAATTGGTCAAATTGCAAATATCTGACCACATTATTGGGTAGTTGAAATCAGTAAATGGGTGGTTTCTTGTACTCAATTGATAGAACAAATGGAGTTCTAAAGAAATAGCTATGAGTTTGGTCGACTGGAACAACGAAATTGGCCGAAAATAGGACTCAAATTGGGTGAAATCACCAATGTGTAAATGTCGCCGAGGTCGCTAACTTCGCGAGAGCATAATTCCATAAATTTTCCATCAAATTTTGCACTTTTGGTGTCATTATCACTAGGAAAAGATTCTCTATGATTTCATAAGAATTTTTTTTTTTCAAATATTTTGCGACACCAGGAGACACTTCAGGATTTGGGGTTGCGACAGTCAAAGGGTTAAAGCGCTCCAGATCGATTATTTATTATTATTCTTATTATGAATTATTATTATAAATTATTAAAATAATAAATGCTATTTTTTCATTTTTTCTTATGACCAAAGTGATCAAGGAGTGTTTGCCCTGATGTAAACACCATTTTCTTTTGTTATAAACCAGAGGTACCAAGAAAATGTATCTAACGATTTTATCCCAGAGTGGGGCTTCTGCCCTTACCCCAATCACATAATATGGCATACATGTATTATTAATTTCAGCATCTTTATTACAGCTCTAGGGTATTGTGTTTTTCATATCAGTTTGGAATAAATGTAATTGATAACATTTATTACTAATATTAGCATAATTACACAACATTTTATTAGTGCCATGGCTAACATCTTGACACCCATGATGTCCCAGATACTGAATACTACTGCTCACCTCTCTGTCTCTCATTTAGTTCCTCCCGCTTCATAACGATGTGAGATGGTGAATTTAATGTACTTTTCTGCAAGCTTAACTCATTTTATGTGTATTTTATTTTCTATTGTTTTCTGTAATATATAAGAGTTATGCAAATTAAAATAAAGTTATCAAATTGGAGTTTCATTTTTATTTTATTTTTTTCTAATACAGTGGACCCCCACCTTACAATATTAATCCATTCCTGAGAGCTCATTGTAAGCTGAAATTATCATTAGCTGAATTAATTTTCCCCATAAAAAATAATGGGAAATCAAATTAATTCATTCCTGACACCCCAAAGTATGAAAAAAAAAAAATTTCACCACATGAAATATTAATTTTAATACACACAAACTGAAGAAGACATGCACAATTACTAGTCTACTAAGAATAGAATACATGACACTTACCTTTATTGAAGATCTGGTGATGATTGATGAGATGGGAGGAGGGGAGTGTGTGGAAGTTATTGTTTAGAAGGGGAATCCCCTTCCATTAGGACTTGAGGTAGCAAGTCCTTTTCCAGGGTTACTTCCCTTCTTCTTTTAACCCCTTGACTGTTTTGGTCATATACATACGTCTTGTGAGGTACCGTGTTTGACGTATATATACTCATAAATTCTAGCGGTTTCAAATCAAGCAGGAGAAAGCTGGTAGGCCCACATGTGAGAGAATGGGTCTGTGTGGTCAGTGTGCACCTTATAAAAAAATTCCTGGAGCAAGCAGTGCATAATGAGAAAAAAAAAACTCCAACCATTTTTTTTTAATTAAAATGCCAACTTTGTGGTCTATTTTCGTATAGTATTTATGGTTGTATTCTTGTTTTCTTGGTCTCAATTGATAGAATGGAAAACATGTTATAGAAATAGAGGTGATTTTGATTGGTTTTACTATAAAAAGAACCTGGAAATGGAGCTCAAAGTAGGGAAAATGTTTGATTTTTGCCGATGTTCAAAAGTAAACAAATGATGTCTTTGTCCAATAAATGTCCAACTAGCCATTCTAATATGCAGTCATGAATGGGTAGGCATTATTTGTACAATTATTACAATATTGCAGTAGTCTGCATAACAGTAAATCTTCTATTTTTTGTTTGAATAAAAATTCAAAATAGAAAGCAAGAGTAATATCAGAGCAGCCAGGAAACATGACTGATGAACAAAGAAAATGTTATTTTAGAGCCAGGAATGTCTGCATTGTTCATTCTGGACCTTATTTTGAAATTGTCTAATTTTTGAATTTTCATGAAATTGGCCAAATTGTAAATTTCTGACCACGTTATTAGGTAGTTGAAATCGGTAAATGGGCAGTTTTTTGCACTCAATTGATAGAAAAAATGAAGTTCTAAAGAAATAGCTATGATTTTGGTCGACTGGAACAATGGAATTAGCTGAAAATAGGGCTCACAAAGGGTGAAATCGCCGATTTGTAAATATCACCGAGGTCGCTAACATTGTGAGAGCGTAATTCCGTCAGTTTTCCATCAAATTTCGTTTTTTTTGGTGCCATTACAATGGGGAAAAGATTCTCTATCACTTCATAAGATTTTTTTTTTTTTTTTTTTTTGCGACACCAGGAGACACCTCAGGATTGGGGTGTGTGACAGTCAAGGGGTTAATGCCACTAGAACCAGCTTGAGAGTCACTGGACCTCTGTCACACAACAAATCTGTCCATAGAGCTCTGTACCTCAGGTTGCCAACACGGCTTGCAGTAGCTGTGTCAGGGTGATTTTCATCTGTAAAGGTTTGCAGTTCAACCCACTTTACACACATTTCCTTAATCTCTTTTTTCAATTCCATACTAATTCTCGCCCTTTTTACCACAGAGATGGAACTAGAAGCTTTCTTGGGGTCCATGGTGACTTACTTTGCAGTTACAAGCACTAAAAACACTGGGATAATGTGAAATGTACCGAATGTATGCATAGATGTGACCGCACTGACTGGCTTGTAAACACTGGTGCTGAGGCCACACGTGGGATGTGTCCCAGACGAATCATGTAAGGCGAGCCAAAATTTTTGCATTCAAATGCTTTGTATGGTGGATTTAACCCTTTGACTGTCGCAGGCCTCTTTCTGAAACTGTCATTCTATGTCACTAAATATTAAAAAAAAAAAATTATTTTTTCTTATGAAAATGTTAGGAATATTTTTCTGACTGTTTTAAGCCTAAAAAAAATTTTTTGCCATCAGTACTTACCGAGATATAGAGCCGCAAAGTTTGCAGAAAGTGACGTGCGTACGGCAACAGCGGCGACTGCCGCCCACCCGGTATTCTTTTATTTACCCTAATTCAAAGGTTTCTTGCATTTTTCAATATTTTTCTTTTCCAAGTAACTTATGTGGCCTGTGAGACCAATGTAATGTGCATTGTTCAAATATATACTCATTGTTTACAACACAATAACAGAACAAACTTTATCACTATTAGTTTGTGTATACACTTTGTTTACACAAACAAACAATACAAAACAATGTTTATTACTATTGTTCCATAATATATATACAGTGGACCCCCGCATAGCGACCTTAATCCGTGCAAGAGGGCTGGCTGTTATGCGAAATGTTCGCTATGTGAATGAATTTTCCCCATAAGAAATAATGGAAATAAAATTAATCTGTGCAAGACACCCAAAAGTATGAAAAAAAATTTTTTTTACCACAAAAAAATGTTAATTTTAGTACACACAAACTGAAAAAGGCATGCACAATTACATGACACTTACTTTTATTGAAGATCTGGTGATGATTGATGGGATGGGAGGAGGGGAGAGAGAGTGTTAGTGTTTAGAAGGGGAATCCCCTTCCATTAAGACTTGAGGAGGCAAGTCCTTTTCTGGGGTTACTTCCCTTCTTCTTTTAATGCCACTAGGACCAGCTTCAGAGTCACTGGACTTCTTTCGCACAACATATCTGTCCATAGTGGCCTGTACCTCTCGTTCCTTTATGATTTGTCTAAAGTGGTTCACAACATTGTCATTGTAACAGTCACCAGCACGGCTTGCAATAGCTGTGTGAGGGTGATTTTCATCAAAAAAGGTTTGCACTTCAAGCCATTTTGCACACATTTCCTTAATCTTTGAAGTAGGCAATTCCTTCAATTTCTCTCTCCCCTCCTTTGAACCAGTTTCCCCAGGTCTGGCCTCTTGCTCTTGAAGTTGATCTATCAGCTCATCAGTGGTTAGTTCTTCATTGTCCTCCTCCACCAACTCTTCCACATCATCCCCACTAACCTCCAACCCCAAGGACTTCCCCAATGCCACAATTGATTCCTCAACTGGTATACTCCTCTCAGGGTTAGCCTCAAACCCTTCAAAATCCCTTTTGTCTACACATTCTGGCCACAGTTTCTTCCAAGCAGAGTTCAAGGTTCTCTTAGTCACTCCCTCCCAAGCCTTACCTATAAGGTTTACACAATTGAGGATATTAAAGTGATCCTTCCAAAACTCTTTTAGAGTCAATCGAGTGTCTGTGGTCACTTCAAAGCACTTTTGAAACATAGCTTTTGTGTACAGTTTCTTGAAGTTGGAAATGACCTGCTGGTCCATGGGCTGCAGGAGAGGAGTGGTATTAGGAGGCAAAAACTTCACCTTAATGAAGCTCATGTCCCCATAAAGTCGCTCTGCCACGTCTGTAGGATGACCAGGGGCATTGTCTAACACCAGGAGGCACTTAAGTTCTAATTTCTTTTCAGTTAGGTAATCTTTCACATTGGGGGCAAATGCATGGTGTAACCAGTTATAGAAAAATTCCCTAGTGACCCATGCCTTACTGTTTGCCCTCCACAGCACACACAAATTATCCTTGAGGACATTCTTTTGCCTGAACGCTCTGGGAGTTTCAGTGATACACTAATAAAGGCTTAACTTTGCAATCACCACTAGCATTGGCACACATCAACAAAGTAAGCCTGTCTTTCATAGGCTTATGTCCTGGGAGTGCCTTTTCCTCCTGAGTAATGTAGGTCCTGCTTGGCATTTTCTTCCCGAACAGGCCTGTTTCATCACAATTAAACACTTGTTCAGGTTTCAGTCCTTCAGTTTCTATGTACTCCTTGAATTCCTGCACATATTTTTCAGCCGCTTTGTGGTCTGAACTGGCAGCCTCACCATGCCGTATCACACTATGTATGCCACTACGCTTCTTAAATCTCTCAAACCAACCTTTGCTGGCCTTAAATTCACTCACATCATCACTAGTTGCAGGCCTTTTTTTAATTAAATCCTCATGCAACTTCCTAGCCTTTTCACATATGATCGCTTGAGAGACGCTATCTCCTGCTAGCTGTTTTTCATTTATCCACACCAATAAGAGTCTCTCAACATCTTCCATCACTTGCGATCTTTGTTTCGAAAACACAGTTAAACCTTTGGCAAGAACAGCTTCCTTGATTGCCGTTTTCTTGCCCACAATAGAAGAGATGGTTGATTTGGGTTTCTTGTACAACCTGACCAGGTCGGTGATACGCACTCCACTTTCATACTTATCAATGATCTCTTTCTTCATTTCTATAGGAATTCTAACCCTTATTGCTGTAGGGTTGGAACTAGAAGCTTTCTTGGGGCCCATGGTCACTTATTTTCCAGAAACAGCACCGAAAACACTGTAATAATACGAAATATTCCGATTGTATGCTTGAATGTTACCGCGGAGGCTGGCTGGTAAACAATGCCACCGGCGGAACATATGAGGCTGGCTCAGGCCGCACATTGGATGCGTCTCGGACGAAGGCCGCTGAGCGGGTTTTTGGGCGCTATGCGGGGCAAAATTTTAGCGATCAAAGCGTCCGCTATGCGGATTGTCCGCTATGCAAGGCGTCCGTTATGCGGGGGTCCACTGTACATATGTACAGTCACTAAACACGTTCCTAGAACTGCTGCAGCTTGTGGAACTCTTTGAAACATGGGTATATGCAGAGTGGCACTTGACACTCCTCACACATAAAACGAGTGTCTCTGTGTGTTTGTGGGCGTTTTGTGGTATGTGTACATACATAACACCTCTTCTGAGCATTTTTCTTGGCAGTAGTAGGAGGCAGTTGTATGGGGTAGTGATCACCAGGCCTGAAACGAGATGACGTGTGTTGGTAATTTCGTGGGCGCTGGTCTATTGCAGGTGTTGCTCCTTGGTATTTTTGCGATTATTTGTCTGATTACTGACAAACAAAATTCACCATGTTTTTGTGTTTTGTTGGTCTTCAACTTGTATATGTTACAAGCATTTAGCATAGAGATATCAACAAGATGGAAAAAAAGTTTTATATACCACTTATAACTCTTGCGTACACAGTCTGCAAACCCAATCTGCATGTCACATTTGTCCACTAAGCACATATTGAGGTTGTAGTCCATGACAGCTGCAGGCTTTAGAATGGGTTCATTGGTGTCTCTGTTGTGCCTGCCACTGTGTGCCATTTCGTTTCGGTGAACTGATGTCAACAATGTGACATCATGTTTGTCATGCCACCGAAATGCCATGATGTCATTGGCAGCAAAGGCTTGCACCTCACCTCTGCGAGTGCCAGCGTCGAACCTTGGCATATGTTTACAATTACCATGCACTGTGCTACACACGTCTGTCAAGTTCACTCGCAAGAAATCACTGAGTAAGGGGCTTGTGTACCATTATTATTATTTATTATCACACCGGCCGATTCCCACCAAGGCAGGGTGGCCCGAAAAAGAAAAACTTTCACCATCATTCACTCCATCACTGTCTTGCCAGAAGGGTGCTTTACACTACAGTTTTTAAACTGCAACATTAACACCCCTCCTTCAGAGTGCAGGCACTGTACTTCCCATCTCCAGGACTCAAGTCCGGCCTGCCGGTTTCCCTGAATCCCTTCATAAATGTTACTTTGCTCACACTCCAACAGCACGTCAAGTATTAAAAACCATTTGTCTCCATTCACTCCTATCAAACACGCTCACGCATGCCTGCTGGAAGTCCAAGCCCCTCGCACACAAAACCTCCTTTACCCCCTCCCTCCAACCCTTCCTAGGCCGACCCCTACCCCGCCTTCCTTCCACTACAGACTGATACACTCTTGAAGTCATTCTGTTTCGCTCCATTCTCTCTACATGTCCGAACCACCTCAACAACCCTTCCTCAGCCCTCTGGACAACAGTTTTGGTAATCCCGCACCTCCTCCTAACTTCCAAACTACGAATTCTCTGCATTATATTCACACCACACATTGCCCTCAGACATGACATCTCCACTGCCTCCAGCCTTCTCCTCGCTGCAACATTCATCACCCACGCTTCACACCCATATAAGAGCGTTGGTAAAACTATACTCTCATACATTCCCCTCTTTGCCTCCAAGGACAAAGTTCTTTGTCTCCACAGACTCCTAAGTGCACCACTCACTCTTTTTCCCTCATCAATTCTATGATTCACCTCATCTTTCATAGACCCATCCGCTGACACGTCCACTCCCAAATATCTGAATACGTTCACCTCCTCCATACTCTCTCCCTCCAATCTGATATTCAATCTTTCGTCACCTAATCTTTTTGTTATCCTCATAACCTTACTCTTTCCTGTATTCACCTTTAATTTTCTTCTTTTGCACACCCTACCAAATTCATCCACCAATCTCTGCAACTTCTCTTCAGAATCTCCCAAGAGCACAGTGTCATCAGCAAAGAGCAGCTGTGACAACTCCCACTTTGTGTGTGATTCTTTATCTTTTAACTCCACGCCTCTTGCCAAGACCCTCGCATTTACTTCTCTTACAACCCCATCTATAAATATATTAAACAACCACGGTGACATCACACATCCTTGTCTAAGGCCTACTTTTACTGGGAAAAAATTCCCCTCTTTCCTACATACTCTAACTTGAGCCTCACTATCCTCGTAAAAACTCTTCACTGCTTTCAGTAACCTACCTCCTACACCATACACTTGCAACATCTGCCACATTGCCCCCCTATCCACCCTGTCATACGCCTTTTCCAAATCCATAAATGCCACAAAGACCTCTTTAGCCTTATCTAAATACTGTTCACTTATATGTTTCACTGTAAACACCTGGTCCACACACCCCCTACCTTTCCTAAAGCCTCCTTGTTCATCTGCTATCCTATTCTCCGTCTTACTCTTAATTCTTTCAATTATAACTCTACCATACACTTTACCAGGTACACTCAACAGACTTATCCCCCTATAATTTTTGCACTCTCTTTTATCCCCTTTGCCTTTATACAAAGGAACTATGCATGCTCTCTGCCAATCCCTAGGTACCTTACCCTCTTCCATACATTTATTAAATAATTGCACCAACCACTCCAAAACTATATCCCCACCTGCTTTTAACATTTCTATCTTTATCCCATCAATCCCGGCTGCCTTACCCCCTATCAGTTATCAGTAAATAACATATGCTCCTTACCAAGATATGGTTCCATCATTGTTCAAACCACATCACCAGAGATACCCAATAACTTCATGGTATCTCTCAAAGTATTACTGCCAGTGTACACAATGATATCCAAAACTAGAGCACTTCTGCAATCACACAGTACAAATAGCTTTATACCAAAGCGTTTCCTCTTGCTTGGTATATATTGCTTGAATGAGAGTCTTCCTTTGAATAAAATCAAGGACTCATCAATAACAAGCTTCCTGAAGGGATAAAAATACATGCAGCACTTTTGTTTCAGGTACATAAACACATTTCTGATCTTATATAACCTGTCGCTTCTGTCAGGCCTGGTTTTGTCTGAAAAGTGTAACATATGTAACAGTATCAGGAAACGATTAACACCTATAATGTCACTAAAACCTGGAGTTGAAATCAGGCATTCTGTTGCCCAGTATGTGGTGACAGTGTGCTTATACACATGTGGCATAAGCATTATTGTGGCAAAAACCAGGTACATCTCTGCCACAGTTGTCTCCTTCCACTTGTGTAGCAGTGATTTTGGTGAGAGAATTGTATTTGCCATGGTGTAATCATAGTATGTGTTTGTTTCCCTGACAATGATGTCCATCAGGGGCTCATCGAAGAATAACTCTAAGCAGTCCAGTTCACTAGCATTGTTCCCAAGTGGACATGATGGCTTTATTCCACTTTGTGTTTCATCAAAGTCATGGGGACTGGAGTTTACCTGGAGAGAGTTCCGGGGGTCAACGCCCCCACGGCCCGGTCTGTGACCATCCTGCCAATCCCAGATGCGGTCTGCTGGTGGGTTCTGGATATTGTACTGTGGTTGTGGTTGTGCAGGTTGTGGGAGTGTGGGGTCGGGTGAGGCTGGATGTTGTGCAGAGTCAGCAGTGTGGGTAGTAGCGTGGCCCGCTGATGGTGCCACATGGGCCATGCCACCCTCACTATCACCACCACTGCCTGCTCCCTCACTCACATCATTCATACCCATTGTAACAGTATCGTCATCTTCACTATCAGGTCTTGGTGTAGGGCCACAGGATGTGCTCCCAGAGTTTCTCCTTCCCCTTGGAACAACATATGAAACACTACCAGACCGCATGCTACGTTGTACATACTGCCGCTTCACTGGGGAATATTCACCCTCACTGTCACTAGAACTGCTTTCAATGACCTTGAAATCACTATCACTATCACATTCACTGCTAACATCTGGGTGTTGTACACGACCAAATAGTTTCCTCTTTTGTCCTGGTACAGGTGAACGTGAACGTGAACAAGCCAGCCCAGCACCAGAGGTGGAAGGTTGTGGGTCATCTGGGTTTTCATCACTGATTATGTTATCCTGGGCACTTATTCCGGTAACACTCACTTCAAAACCCTGGAATTCACTGTCACTGACATTTTCATCGCTGTTAGAGCTATCACTTGGGAACAAAAGACCTCCAATCCGCCGAGGAGTGAGGAACTTCTTACCGAGAGGCATGGTGAAAATGGACTAACAAGATGGCGTTCCCACAATGCACCGCTGGGTCCCAGGTTTTTTTCACAGGGTGCAAACCGATCACTGAGACCCATTCTCTCTCATGTAGGCCTACCAGGCCTTTCCCGCTTGATTTGAAGCCTCTAGAATTTGTGCGTATAAATACATCAGAAACATTGGCTCGTAAGATGTATTTATACGGCGTAAACAATCAAAGGGTTAACGTAACGCGATGCGTTCGTAAGGCGGGGGTCCACTGTACTATACGTATTTAATTCATTTGGCATCATTACAATATGGGCAGAGCTACAGCAGAGGGAGAAGGAGCAGTGTGTCAGTAACTCATGATTCCTCATGGCGCTTCACCCCACTATAAAATATTGTACAGTAGGGCCCCACTTATACGGCAGGTTAGGTTCCAGGCTACTGCCGAAAAGCAGACTTTGCCAGAAAGCAGAACCCCATTTTTTTTCCATTTAGGAATGCATATAAATGCCAGATAAGAAATTTACACTAACATACATTAAGTCAGCAATAAAACTAGGCATTAAAAAGTAAAATACACACACAGTACACTCATTATCTACCTCAAAATATTTGTAGTCTTAATGTAGGGCAAAAGGTGAGCAGTACAGTGGTCCCCCGGTTCGTGAAGTCATTGGTACCCGACAAATCCGGTATCCGAAGCGTTATACAAAAAATTTGCCCCGGTTCCCGTTACAAAACCCGGTATGCGATACGATTCGTATGAGACGTGTCCACATGTGGCCTGAACTGCCCCGTGTGTGCCAGTGTTTACAAGCCAGCCAGTGTGCACGCATCTAAGGATACATTTGGTACATTCCATATTATCCATATTATCACTGTTTCTGGTGCTTGTTTCTGCAAAATAAGTCACCATGGGCCCCAAGAAAGCTTCTAGTGCCAACCATTCAAGACCAAGGGTGCTAATGACTATTGAAATGAAGATAGAGATAATTGCAAAGTATGAAAATGGAGTGCGTGTGTCGGACCTGGCCAAATTGTATAGTAAATCCCAATCAACCATCTCTACTATAGTGAACAGGAAAACGGCAATCAAGGAAGCTGTTCTTGCAAAAGGTGCAACTGTGATTACAAAACAGCGATCGCAAGTGTTAGAAAATGTTGAGAGACTGTTACTGGTGTGGATAAATGAAAAACAGATAGCTGGAGATAGCATCTCTCAAGCGATCATTTGTGAAAAGGCTAGGCAGTTGCATGAGGATTTAATTAGAAAAATGCCTGCAACTAGCGGTGATGTGAGTGAATTTAAGGCCAGCAAAGGTTGGTTTGAAAGATTTAAGAATCGTAGTGGCATACATAGTGCGATTAGATATGGTGAGGCTGCCAGTTCAGACCACAAAGTGGCTGAAAAATATGTGCATGAATTCAAGTACATAGAGGCTGAAGGATTGAAACCTGAACAAGTGTTTAATTGTGATGAAACAGGCCTGTTTTGGAAGAAATTGCCAAGCAGGACCTACATTACTCAGGAGGAAAAGGCACTCCCAGGACATACGCCTATGAAAGACAGGCTTACTCTTCTCATGTGTGCCAATGCTAGTGGTGATTGCAAAGTGAAGCCTTTATTGGTGTATCACTCAGAAACTCCCAGAGCGTTCAGGCAAAAGAATATCCTCAAGGCTATTTTGTGTGTGCTGTTAGGCATGAGTCACTAGGGACTTTTTCTATGACTGGTTACACCATGCATTTGCCCCCACTTTGAAAAATTACCTGATTGAAAAGAAATTAGACCTTAAGTGCCTCCTGGTGTTAGACAATGCCCCTGGTCATCCTACAGACTTGTCAGAGTGACTTTGTGGGGACATGAGCTTCATTAAGGTCAAGTTTTTGCCTCCTAATACCACTCCTCTCCTGCAGCCCATGGACCAGCAGGTCATTTCCAACTTCAAGAAACTGTACACAAAAGCTATGTTTGAAAGGTGCTTTGAAGTGACCTCAGAAACTCTATTGACTCTAAAGGAGTTTTGGAGGGATCACTTTAATATCCTCAGTTGTGTAAACCTTATAGGTAAGGCTTGGGAGGGAGTGACTAAGAGGACCTTGAACTCTGCTTGGAAGAAACTGTGGCCAGAATGTGTAGACAAAAGGGATTTTGAAGGGTTTGAGGCTAACCCTGGGAATCCTATGCCAGTTGAGGAATCCAATGTGGCATTGGGAAAGTCCTTGGGGTTGGAGGTTAGTGGGGAGGATGTGGAAGAGTTGGTGGAGGAGGACAATGACGAACTAACCACTGATGAGCTGCTAGAGCATCTTCAACAGCAAGAGGCCAGACCTGAGGAAACTGCTTCGGAGGAGGGGATGGAGAAAGTGAGGAAGTTGCCTACTTCAAAGATTAAGGAAATGTGTGCAAAGTGGCTTGAAGTGCAAACCTTTTTTGATGAAAATCACCCTGACACAGCTACTGCAAGCCGTGTTGGCAACCTGTACACTGACAATGTTGTGAACCACTTTAGGAAAGTGTTTACCTGGAGTTTACCTGGAGAGAGTTTCGGGGGTCAACGCCCCCGCGGCCCGGTCTGTGACCAGGCCTCCTGGTGGATCAGCGCCTGATCAACCAGGCTGTTGCTGCTGGCTGCACGCAAACCAACGTACGAGCCACAGCCCGGCTGATCAGGAACTGCCTTTAGGTGCTTGTCCAGTGCCAGCTTGAAGACTGCCAGGGGTCTGTTGGTAATCCCCCTTATGTGTGCTGGGAGGCAGTTGAACAGTCTCGGTCCCCTGACACTTATTGTATGGTCTCTTAACGTGCTAGTGACACCCCTGCTTTTCATTGGGGGGATGGTGCATCGTCTGCCAAGTCTTTTGCTTTCGTAGTGAGTGATTTTATGTGTGCTGGGAGGCAGTTGAACAGTAGTGAGTGATTTTCGTGTGCAAGTTCGGTACTAGTCCCTCTAGGATTTTCCAGGTGTATATAATCATGTATCTCTCCCTCCTGCATTCCAGGGAATACAGGTTTAGGAACCTCAAGCGCTCCCAATAATTGAGGTGTTTTATCTCCATTATGCGCGCCGTGAAAGTTCTCTGTACATTTTCTAGGTCGGCAATTTCACCTGCCTTGAAAGGTGCTGTTAGTGTGCAGCAATATTCCAGCCTAGATAGAACAAGTGACCTGAAGAGTGTCATCATGGGCTTGGCCTCCCTAGTTTTGAAGGTTCTCATTATCCATCCTGTCATTTTTCTAGCAGATGAGATTGATACAATGTCATGGTCCTTGAAGGTGAGATCCTCCGACATGATCACTCCCAGGTCTTTGACGTTGGTGTTTTGCTCTATTTTGTGGCCAGAATTTGTTTTGTACTCTGATGAAGATTTAATTTCCTCATGTTTACCATATCTGAATAATTGAAATTTCTCATCGTTGAACTTCATATTGTTTTCTGCAGCCCACTGAAAGATTTGGTTGATGTCCGCCTGGAGCTTTGCAGTGTCTGCAATGGAAGACACTGTCATGCAAATTCCGGTGTCATCTGCAAAGGAAGACACAGTGCTGTGGCTGACATACTTGTCTATGTCGGATATGAGGATGAGGAACAAGATGGGAGCGAGTACTGTGCCTTGTGGAACAGAGCTTTTCACCGTAGCTGCCTCGGACTTTACTCTGTTGACGACTACTCTCTGTGTTCTGTTAGTGAGGAAATTATAGATCAATCGAACGACTTTTCCTGTTATTCCTTTAGCACGCATTTTGTGCGCTATTACGCCATGGTCACACTTGTCGAAGGCTTTTGCAAAGTCTGTATATATTACATCTGCATTCTTTTTGTCTTCTAGTGCATTTAGGAGCTTGTTGTAGTGATCCAATAGTTGAGACAGACAGAAGCGACCTGTTCTAAACCCATGTTGCCCTGGGTTGTGTAACTGATGGGTTTCTAGATGGGTGGTGATCTTGCTTCTTAGGACCCTTTCAAAGATTTTTATGATATGGGATGTTAGTGCTATCGGTCTGTAGTTCTTTGCTGTTGCTTTACTGCCCCCTTTGTGGAGTGGGGCTATGTCTGTTGTTTTTAGTAACTGTGGGACGACCCCCGTGTCCATGCTCCCTCTCAATAGGATGGAAAAGGCTCGTGATAGGGGCTTCTTGCAGTTCTTGATGAACACAGAGTTCCATGAGTCTGGCCCTGGGGCAGAGTGCATGGGCATGTCATTTATCGCCTGTTCGAAGTCATTTGGCGTCAGGATAACATCGCATAGGCTTGTGTTAATAAAATTTTGTGGCTCTCTCATAAAAAATTCATTTTGATCTTCGACTCTCAGTCTGGTTAGCGGCTTGCTAAAAACTGAGTCATATTGGGACTTGAGTAGCTCACTCATTTCCTTGCTGTCATCTGTGTAGGACCCATCTTGTTTAAGTAGGGGCCCAATACTGGACGTTGTTCTCGATTTTGATTTGGCATAGGAGAAGAAATACTTTGGGTTTCTTTCGATTTCATATATGGCTTTTAGTTCTTCCCGCGATTCCTGACTCCTAAAGGATTCTTTTAGCTTAAGTTCGATGCTTGCTATTTCTCTGACTAGTGTCTCCCTACGCATTTCAGAAATATTGACCTCTTTTAGCCGCTCTGTTATTCTTTTCCGTCGCCTGTAAAGGGAGCGCCTGTCTCTTTCTATTTTACATCTACTCCTCCTTTTTCTTAGAGGAATAAGCCTTGTGCATACATCGAGTGCCACCGAGTTAATCTGTTCTAGGCATAAGTTGGGGTCTGTGTTGCTTAGTATATCTTTCCAGCTTATATCGGTTAGGACTTGGTTTACTTGGTCCCACTTTATGTTTTTGTTATTGAAGTTGAATTTGGTGAATGCTCCCTCGTGACTAATCTCATTATGTCGGTCTAGGACTCCGCGTATACATGACTGAACCTCAATTATTTTGTGATCTGAGTATATTGTTTTTGATATGGTGACATTTCTTATCAGATCATCATTGTTAGTGAAGATGAGGTCTAGTGTATTCTCCAGTCTAGTAGGCTCTATTATTTGCTGGTTTAAAATGAATTTTGTGCAGAGATTTAAAAGCTCGTGTGAGTGTGAGTTTTCATAAGAGCTGCCTCCTGGTGTTATTACTGCAACAATATTATTTGCTATATTCCTCCATTTTAGGTGCCTTAAGTTGAAATCCCCCAGGAGCAAGATGTTGGGTGCAGGAGCTGGAAGATTTTCCAGACAGTGGTCAATTTTTAACAGCTGTTCCTGGAATTGCTGGGATGTTGCATCCGGAGGCTTGTAGACTACCACAATGACTAGGTTTTGGTTCTCGACCTTTACTGCTAAAACTTCCACTACATCATTTGAGGCATTTAGCAGTTCTGTGCAAACAAGTGACTCTGCAATGTACAGGCCAACCCCCCCCCCCCCTTTTGCCTGTTCACTCTGTCACATCTGTATAGGTTGTAACCTGGGATCCATATTTCGTTGTCCAAGTGATCCTTTATGTGGGTCTCAGTGAAAGCCGCGAACATTGCCTTTGCCTCTGCAAGCAGTCCACGGATGAAAGGTATTTTGTTGTTTGTTGCTGGCTTTAGACACTGTATATTTGCCAAGAAGAATGTTATCGGACTGGTGGTATTGTTGGTACTGGGGGGGGATTTTTTTTCCGGCATTAGTATCTGTATCTGTTGGTTTAGAGTGGAGGCCATCGACTGTGGTTCCACTCCAGGAATGACTGAATTTGGTGTGAGATTTCTGCCATTTCCTGCCAGTTTTTTTTCCTTCCTGGCACTAAAAAACCTCTCCCTCTTGAGTGGCTGTGGCTACCCAGATTTTCCTATGGCCTGGATGTTTTGTATCTTTTTGTCACCTTTAGATGGTATGTCTGGCAATTTAAGTTATAGGACAGTCTTTCCTGTACTGAAGTGGTACACAGTTCAGGGTGAAAAAGCTTACAGAAAGGGAGTTTGCATTTTCCTGTTGTCATATGGGCATGGCATTTTCTAGGGTGGTCATAGTTGCACGTCCTATCTGTTTTTCCAGATTTCCCGTGCCAGCAGATACCAAGTGCATAGTATGTGCACAGGCTTGGTTTCCGTATGCCTTGGGTTTCTGTGACTGTATTCCCTGTTGGTGCATGTTTCCCTGTCTTACTTCTATCCTCCCTAGCACCAACAATGGAGCTCCCACCAGTTGTTTTTGGTAATATATCCTCACTATTGCTAGTGGAGTCCTCTTGTTTGCTATTTCCTGCGGTATTTCTAGTTTGCAATATTGGTTTTATCTTATCTTTGACTACACTTGTTTCCCTACTATGGCTCCTGTCCCCTATGAGGTCATTTATATGTATTCCTTCCTGCGTATAATTCCCGACTACCTGGACAAAATCTCCAGCTTCACCATTACTGTCTCCCAGGACAGCATCTCCAGCTTCATCATTACTGTCTCCCAGGACAGCATCTCCAGCTTCACCATTACTGTCTCCCAGGACAGCACCTCCAGCTTCACCATTACTGTCTCCCAGGACAGCACCTCCAGCTTCACCATTACTGTCTCCCAGGACAGCACTATCAGCCCCACATTTGCTGACTACCAGGACATCATCCCCAGCCTTACAGTTTCTGACTACATGGCCAGTATCAAGGGCAGTACCATTCAGCCCAGACTTTTTATGTTCCCATCTGTTGTAGAAAGCTTCCAGGTTTTCTATGAAAGCAGCTTTGATGTTGACCTCTTTTAATACCCTTGTGATTTTAGTCCACAGATTTATCTCATTTGGGCATACCCAAAAACACTTCCCTGTTTTAATACTGCTTGTAGCTAGTTCTTGGATATCTGCACAAGGGGCGTGACACCAATTTCCACAAAAATGACAATTTATGCATGTGGAAGCCTGTTTGTTTGACTGACCACAGACTACACACAGCTTTATAATGATTTGAATGGTTGATTTACTGCAATTCTATTAGCAACCTCTTGAATATTCTATTAATAACCTCCTTAAATGAAGCTCTAGCTATTTGTATTTCTGTTTCTAACTGTTTTTGTATATTGGACAGCTTACCGTGCACGTTCCTGGTATATATTTAATGTTTATGTTTATAAGGGCACCTACAACCCCATCCGTTTACAGTCTGCTTTATTGTCCAACAAAACCGTTTGAAACCAGTCAAGGGTTCGGACCAGTCAAGGGTTCGGACCAGTCCAGGGTTCGGACCAGTCAAGGGTTTGGACCAGTCGATCTGATCTGATCAGTGGGTCACTTATTTAAACCATACTGGGCGGTGATTTGAGCTAACACATGAAGGATCTACTGTAAATTATCTACCCGAGTAATCTGTGATTTGATTGATACAAAAGTATAACTTGCGTGTTGGAGAGCCGGTGACTGCTGGCAACTCCTACAATGACGTACGGTCGACCTCCACCCTTGTTTATCAATCGCTGTATCTAGCTTTTCTATTTTTTTCCGTCTCCACCACAATAAATGCTATATTATCACACTAGTTGACTGGTGGAAATTTTGGAGGAAGGACGCTTTTTCTGTAGTAATAATTGCTTCTCGTTGTGTATATTGCGACCGCTGGTAACTACAGGTTATATGAAATTCACAGTATATGTCTGGTATTTCAAGGAAAAAGAAACTAATGAAAGTCACTCCACAACACTAAGTACCATTATAATACTGGTTAGTTGCTACTACAACACTGTATTCTGCTATTCACTGGTATCACTAGATTATATGCGAGTACACTAGCAGGCCAGGAAGATTATTAAAAACAGCTGACCTGTGGTAAGTTTCTGGCGACTTCTGGCACCTGCCTCTATAGGCTTATCACTTCATTTACAAATTCACCTGTTTTCAAATGACACTTTAGCCTTTATCATCAATATACTAGGGAGCCATTGTAGTATACACTATACACTATGTATACTCAATGTTATCAGGGAGACTTTCTTTCCTCTGACACGAAAAGTTCAATTATTATTATTTTTTTCACACGGGACACAGGCATATGATTCCCCTCTGGCAGTAAACTCTGCTAGGTAGTGCACACTACTTCTCCTTTTTTGACTCAGTATATAATGGTTTCCGCCCAAGATTGGTTCCAGGCGCTAGAGGGATGTATCGTATAGGATTGATGACACAAATTAAAGTTCTAGCACGTAAGAGCGACCGTGAAAACACCAGAAAACCCGGAGCACAATGAGGCACGCTGACACTGTCACACTGTCCACACATATGCTGCTAAGTGTGATATTCTATGTAACTTTATTTGTGTATACCTAAATAAACTTACTTATGATGCCACATGCACCTAAGTAAGTATATTCAGGTGTACAGAAATACAGTTACATAGATTATCGTACATAGCAGCATACATATAAAATCCTAGGATAACCCAAAAAAGTCAGGGTGACTTATTTCCATAGTTATCCCTGTATCTGTACCATATGGTGTTCTGTACTGTATAGTACCCTGTACCATATGGTTCCCTGTGCCATATGGTACCCTGTACCATATGTTATCCTGTACTGCATGGTACCATATAGTACAATGTACCATATGGTGCCCTGTAACATATGATACCCTGTAACATATGATACCCTGTACCATATGGTCAATAGGTGTTAGTGGCATGAGACACCAGCCAAGACTGAGTGAGTGGTGACGCAAGCTAGCTACTGACTCCGCAGTTTCCGAGGCAAAGTGCTTTGTCATCTACCTCAAGGAACATGTCAAGTTCCTGTACACTTGTAAATATATAATAGAACATTACTAATATACAACATTTTTGCATATTTTTGTTGTAAACAACTATTGTAAACAAAATAATAATGAAAATATTAGTGTTTATTGTGTTGAATACAACAGTACCATGTAGTACCATACGGTACAATGAACCATATGGTATCATTGTACTGTATGGTATCATTGCACCATATGGTACCATAAGGTACCATTGCACCATATGGTACCATTGTATCATATGGTACCATTGTACCAAATGGTGCCATTGTACCATATGGTACCATTGTATCATATGGTACCATTGTATCATGTGCCATTGTACCATATTGTACTATATGGTACCACTGTATCATATGGTGCCATTGTACCATATGGTACCATTGCACTCTATGGTACCATTGTACTATATGGTACCGTTGTATTCAACACAATAACCACACTAATATTTTCATCATTTTGTTTACAATAAACTTGTAAACAAGTTTTGTAAGCAATATAATGATAAACAAATTAGTGCAGTTATTGTGTTGAATACAATGAATGTACACTTATACAATATACATTATACTGGTCTCACAGGCCACAAATGTTATTAGAAAAAGAAAAAATAGAAAAGAAAAGAAAAAAGTATAAAAAACATAAAATAAAAATATGGGATTTTGCGAGTCACTGATGTTGCCACAACCTGGTCATTTTGGGTCAACTTCCCGCCGCTGTATCTTGGTAAGTACTGATCAGAAAAAATATTTTTTTGTTTTATTACCTTCACAAAAATATTCTTTAATTCTGTAAAAAAAAAAAAGAATTTTTTTTTTTTTTTTTTTTTCAAAATTTCTTGGACACTGGGACACCACTTCAGATTTTGGCCTTGGACCCTGAAAGGGTTAATTAGACAATGTTTAATACTTTTTACAAGTAAACAATGAACAATAATGAATCTAAATTTATTGGGTTAATTTTCTTAGTTAAAAATAAAATTAGGTACTGGAATTTGCATTGCTGATTTCTATGTTAAGATGGTTCTGAGTATGAAACACTCAATTTATGATGATTTCTTAATGCAAGGAGGCTTTAGGAAAGGTAGGGGGTGTGTGGACCAGGTGTTCACAGTGAAACATATAAGTGAACAGTATTTAGATAAGGCTAAAGAGGTCTTTGTGGCATTTATGGATTTGGAAAAGGCATATGACAGGGTGGATAGGGGGGCAATGTGGCAGATGTTGCAAATGTATGGTGTAGGAGGTAGGTTACTGAAAGCAGTGAAGAGTTTTTACGAGGATAGTGAGGCTCAAGTTAGAGTATGTAGGAAAGAGGGAAATTATTTCCCAGTAAAAGTAGGCCTTAGACAAGGATGTGTGATGTCACCGTGGTTGTTTAATATATTTATAGATGGGGTTGTAAGAGAAGTAAATGCGAGGGTCTTGGCAAGAGGCGTGGAGTTAAAAGATAAAGAATCACACACAAAGTGGGAGTTGTCACAGCTGCTCTTTGCTGATGACACTGTGCTCTTGGGAGATTCTGAAGAGAAGTTGCAGAGATTGGTGGATGAATTTGGTAGGGTGTGCAAAAGAAGAAAATTAAAGGTGAATACAGGAAAGAGTAAGGTTATGAGGATAACAAAAAGATTAGGTGATGAAAGATTGAATATCAGATTGGAGGGAGAGAGTATGGAGGAGGTGAATGTATTCAGATATTTGGGAGTGGACGTGTCAGCGGATGGGTCTATGAAAGATGAGGTGAATCATAGAATTGATGAGGGGAAAAGAGTGAGTGGTGCACTTAGGAGTCTGTGGAGACAAAGAACTTTGTCCTTGGAGGCAAAGAGGGGAATGTATGAGAGTATAGTTTTACCAACGCTCTTATATGGGTGTGAAGCATGGGTGATGAATGTTGCAGCGAGGAGAAGGCTGGAGGCAGTGGAGAAGTCATGTCTGAGGGCAATGTGTGGTGTGAATATAATGCAGAGAATTCCTAGTTTGGAAGTTAGGAGGAGGTGCGGGATTACCAAAACTGTTGTCCAGAGGGCTGAGGAAGGGTTGTTGAGGTGGTTCGGACATGTAGAGAGAATGGAGCAAAACAGAATGACTTCAAGAGTGTATCAGTCTGTAGTGGAAGGAAGGCGGGGTAGGGGTCGGCCTAGGAAAGGTTGGAGAGAGGGGGTAAAGGAGGTTTTGTGTGCGAGGGGCTTGGACTTCCAGCAGGCATGCGTGAGCGTGTTTGATAGGAGTGAATGGAGACAAATGGTTTTTAATACTTGACGTGCTGTTGGAGTGTGAGCAAAGTAACATTTATGAAGGGGTTCAGGGAAACCGGCAGGCCGGACTTGAGTCCTGGAGATGGGAAGTACAGTGCCTGCACTCTGAAGGAGGGGTGTTAATGTTGGAGTTTAAAAACTGTAGTGTAAAGCACCCTTCTGGCAAGACAGTGATGGAGTGAATGATGGTGAAAGTTTTTCTTTTTCGGGCCACCCTGCCTTGGTGGGAATTGGCCAGTGTGATAATAAAAAAAAAAAAATTCTTAATGCATTGACTTCATATGTTGGGACCCGTACTGTACTGGTGCCTGTAAACATGTGGAATAATAATTCATTATAGGGTCTCTGCAGTCAGTGCAGCAGCAACAACAAACGAGCAAATCCATACCAAATTTGCTGCACTCATTCCCAGAGCAGGGGATGTGTGTGATGGTTTCAATTGCAAATAAAATTCCAGGAATTTCATTAAAGTCAGCTTCCTCATTTTTTGGAAATTGTAAAAATTGCTGTGCAGTTATCACATCATTATATTGTATAAAACTTTATCCCTCTTGTCTAGTGTATCAATGATTGGACATGCAGTATAAAAATGTTAGTTGTACAAAACATGATTTTGTTATATAGGTTTTTCACAGCTTAACAATTATGCAGTACTCTATACATAGTATAAGCCAACTATGTAAAGAGAAAATGCACAAA
Source organism: Cherax quadricarinatus (assembly GCF_038502225.1). Lineage (NCBI taxonomy): Eukaryota > Metazoa > Arthropoda > Malacostraca > Decapoda > Parastacidae > Cherax > Cherax quadricarinatus. The sequence goes on along the minus strand of NC_091295.1, from coordinate 58,247,201 downwards.
TTTTAAAAATATTGTGGAAGACCATTTTTAAAATACAGTAGGACTAAAAATCAGGTGCAGTCTAAGCTAAGGTCTTTGTGTATTTATGGTGCCCAACTGTATTAATAAAAATTAACACTCACCTTAGTGTAAAAAAAAAAATACAAAAATTTTATATCTATCAAAAAACTTTATAGACAAGAAATCTGTTGGGGTCAGGGAATGTGTAGTGATTTATATGTTATGCCATTTTTCATTACAGCTCCACTGCCCAGAACACAACCCCCCAAAACATGAAATACCTGTAAATAACAAAAAAGGCACAATACCATGACTGGAATGATACACAAATAACCCGCACATAAAAGAGAGAAGCTTACGACGACGTTTCGGTCCGACTTGGACCGAAACATCGTTGTAAGCTTCTCTCTTTTATGTGCAGGTTATTTGTGTATGAAATACCTGTATTTGACTCTAAAATCACTGACCAGAGGGTTACATTGGGCAACTGCATTATCAACTATCACTTTACAAAGTTATGTAAAGATGTATTTTAAAATTTAAAGTAAGTGAAAAGAGGTTCTCATGTTGTCACAGAAAATGCAATAGAAAATAAAAAAAAATTGTATCTTTCTCATTACTTAAAATATTCTGAATTCGGATAAAATATTAAAATATCAGCAATAAATTACCTGAGCATGGGGTCGGAGGCAAGTTTCTCATACACAGTCTGAGATGGAATGCCTAGAATACGGTCTATGATGTGAATAACTCCATTCTTGGCAGCAATGTTTGGTGTGGTGATAGTAGCATTAACACCACCTCCCTCAAGTGAGACAACAGGAACCAGAGCATCTGGTTCGTTGACAGCAAAATAAAGCTTGCGATGATTGCTCAGAGTTTCCTCCTGGAAGATCTGGCATTAGGGGAAGAAATACTCCTGTCAGGCATGCAAAGTTGCGCAAGCTCAAGCGTGACCCTTTTAGACTAGAGGCCTAGGGATTATTACACAGACAGAGACACAGAGAGCTAAGATAAGGTTAGTGATCAGCAGTACTGAAAGACAGAAAAAGACAGTTAAACAAGTCCAAACACTCTAAACACACTCAAATAGTATGTACAAATAATTACAAATACTATCAAAGAACCAACATTAATGTGTTAATTTAGAATGCAAAGTGAATTAAATGTGTTACAGTTTCACTTCTATAAATGCAATAGGAAAATTTCTAGTGTATACAATTTAGTATGATTTTTTTGGGCAGTTTATATACAAGCAAAATAATAAAATGCTAAGAACATTTATATAATATCTCTCTTGCTGAGCTTCCGGAAGTCTGAATGCACACGTGATTGAAGGGATGTACACATATACATGAAAATTCTCACGTGCTGTTGTGGTGAATACACATTGCCAGCCTTAGCCTGGAGCATGAAATCAATCTGTTGCCTGTTTATAGTAAAGGAAATAGGGCAATATATGTGAGTGGTGTCCAGGAAGAAAAATCCTAGAGTAAATGTGGGAAAAAAAATACTTGAGGCAATGCATGTCAGGAAAAAAACACCACCACATTCAATGGCCAAAAAATGCAGACATGGGAGAGATCAAAGCTAAGAAACTCTGGTTACCATACAAGTACTTTATTATACAGCTCTGAGCCTAATTTACAGATGAATTCAACAATATCTACACATTCCCACAAATAGACAAAATATTAAGGAATCGATTTATTCACTAGTCCACATTGGTTGTGGTGGTGCTTATTATTTTTTGCTGTGCAACACCTCATATTTACTGTACAGTGACATTTTGTCATTTGCTACAAATGTATTTGTTTACCTTGACTGAAGGTAGGGCCCTATTGATTTTTTTTTTTTAAACAACAGCTCTCTCCCACCAAGGTAGGGTGACCTCAGAAATGAAACACTTACCATTGCTCAATCAATGGCTGTCTTGCCAGTATCATATATTGCATAAGTGTCTCAATTCTTCAACTTGTCAGTTTTCAAAACCATTCATCACATCTGTCAGACACTGCATCATCATGGGATCTTGATACAAAGAATTCTTCAAAACTTGTCCAACCTTTGAATGAAGACCTACTTAGACTAGTGGATGGTTCTACTATGACCCTGCCTCCTCCTGCTTTGCTTTACCTGACTACAGTAGATAAGCCACTGCTATGGCCCGGTGCTGTACTTTCTACATTGACTCCAGGCTGAGTGACTGATTACCTCAAACTACTACTCTCCTTATACCTTCCTGCTTTGTATAGGACTGATGAAGCCACTGTGTGGCAAAATGTTTCTTCAATAAAGATTCCCATATGTTGCATAAGTGTCTCAATTCTTCAACTTGTCGGTTTTCAAAACCATTCATCACATTTGCCAGCATTGCACAAGCATCACAGTTCAAATGACCCTCTAAAGTGCAACCTTTCCCCACCTATCCATCAGAGTGCAGACACTATACTTCCCACTTCCAAGACTCAGTCTGACTAATTAAGCTCTTAGCATTCAAACTATCCTTTACCCTACCTTTCCTTCCATTCATCCCAGATTTATATACAGTGGACCCCCGGTAATCAGCCGTATTCCATTCCAGAAGGTCGGCCAATAACCGATATGGCCGAAAACCGAATTAATATTTCCCATAAGAATTAATGGAAATACAGTTAATCCATTCCAGACAAAAATATTCACAAAAAAAATAATTTTTTTTATCGATTATGTAAGTATTACATACCTTTATTGAAGGCTAATGCTGGCTTCTGGAAGATAGGGAAGAGAAAAGAGGGAGGAGTTAGTGTTTTGGAAGGGGAATCCCTCTCCATAAAGACTTTATTTAGCAAAGCCTTCTCTGGGGTTACTTCCCTTCTTTCTCTTTTAATGCCACTAGGACCAGCTTGAGAGTCACTAGACCCCTGTCTCACAAAATAACTGTCCAGAGTGCTCTGTTTCTGGTGTCTCTTTAACCCTTTGGGGGTTTTGGTCGTACTAGTATGGCTTACGACCCAGGGTTTTTGACGTACTAGTACGCCTAAATTCTAGTGCCCTCAAATCTAGTGGGAGAAAGCTGGTAGGCCTACATATGAAAGAATGGGTCTATGTGGTCAGTGTACACAGTATAAAAAACCTGCAGTACACAGTGCATAATGAGAAAAAAAAACTTTGTTTTTTTTTTTGGAATAAAACAAGCGACTTTGCACTGTATTTTCGTATGGTATTTATTGTTGTATTCTAGTTTTCTTGGTCTCATTTTATAGAATGGTAGACATATTACAGAAATTGAGATGATTTTGACTGGTTTTACAAGGAAAAGTACCTTGAAATTGAGCTCAAACTAGCAGAAATGTTCGATTTTTACCAAAGTTCAAAAGTAAACAAATCATGCCAAGCATCCAATACACGTCAATTGGTGAGTCTTATATTCTTTCGCAAGTGCGCCAATATTATTTATACCATTTTTTACACTTAATGCAGCAGTCTGCATAACAGTAAATCTTCTATTTTTTGTGAAAATAAAAATTCAAAGTGGAAAGCAAAAGAATGTAAGAGGAGCCTTGAGACGTGACTAATGAACAGAGGAAATGTCATTTTAGTGCCAGGAATGTCTTTCTTGTTTATTCTAGACCCTATTTGGAAATTGGCATCTTTTGAAATTTGTGTGAAATTGGCAAAATTGCTAAATTCTGACCACTGTACTGGATAGTTGATTCTTGGACTGCAAGAAGGCCTTCGACACAGTTCCTCACAAGAGGCTAGTGCAGAAACTAGAGGATCAGGTGCGTATAACAGGAAGGGCACTGCAATGGATCAGAGAATACCTGACAGGGAGGCAACAACGTTTTGAAAAATATGTAATATACTTTAAAATGTTGAAAAGGCTCGAAAATTTCAATTCCATCAGTAATTCTGATAAAAAAGTTTGAAAATCCATGAATTTTAGCTAAAAAAATCAGGTTAGTCTGGTTTCTTGCACTCATTCAGTAGAAAAAATGAGAGTTCTAGCAAAATAATCATGTTTTTTTGTCGACTAGTACTGTGGAATTGGCCGAAAATTGGGCTCAAAGTGGGCAAAATCACCGATGCATAAACATCACTGAGACCGTTAACTTCGCGAGAGCATAATTCCGTAAGTTTTCCATCAAATTTCATACTTTTGATGTCATTATGATCGGGAAAAGATTCTCTATCTTTTCATAAGAATTTTTTTTTTTTTTTTTTTTAACCCTTAAACGGTCCAAACGTATATATACATTCACTCGCGTAGCGCCCCAACTTTTTTGAGGAAAAAAACAATCTTTTCTTTTAAAAGGAAAAAAGAGCATATGGTACCCAGCATCCCCAATTATTTTAATATGGCACACAGTGAGTGCACACACCCATTCTCTCATGTCTAGGTGTCTCAGGCTTATTGTGGCAATGTTGAATGAATGACAAAGAAAACGTATATATACGTTTGGGGCACTACGCGCGTGGACATATATATACGTTTGGACCGTTTAAGGGTTAAATTTGGCAGACCCTGAGAACGAGTCTCGGAGAGGGCCTGTTGACCCTCAAAGGGGTTAAGATTTCCCTGAAGTGGGACAGGGTTTTATCACTAAACATGTTGTAGATATGGCTTGTTTCAGCTTTGTCAGGGTGGTGTTTCTCTACAAAAGCTTGCACCCTAGTCCACACTGCACACACCTTTTTAATCTCTGAAGAAGGCACCTCCTTGTCTCCCTCTTCCTCCTCTGAAGCAAGTTCCTCAGCTGCAGTCTGTTGCTGTTCAAGTTGAAGTTCTTGCAGCTCTTCAGTGGTTAGCTCTTCCCTGTGGTCCTCCACCAACTCTTCCACATCCTCGCCACTCACCTCCAACCCCAGGGACTTCCCCCGTGCCACAATAGAGTCCACAGGGTTGGCAGGGTCAGCCTCAAACCCTTCAAAATCCCTCTCTTTGACACAATCTGGCCACAGTTTTCTCCAAGAAGAGTTCAAAGTCCTGGAAGTCACCCCCTCCCAAGCCTTACCTATAAGGCTTATGCAATGGAGGATAGGGAAGTGATTCCTCCAGAACTCTCTCAGGGTCAACTGAGTGTCTGACGTCACTTCAAAGCATTTTTGAAACACTGCTTTTGTGTAGAGTTTTTTGAAGTTAGAAATGGCCTGCTGGTCCATGGGCTGGTGGAGAGGAGTGGTGTTAGGCAAGAACTTCACTGTGATGAAACTGGAGTTCCTAAACACTTGGTCTTGCAAGTCTGGAGGATGTGCAGGAGCATTGTCCAGTAACAGGAGGCACTTGAGTGGCAATTTCTTTTCCAGGGGGTATTTTTTCACACTTGGGCCAAACACATTAACCTGTAAACGGTCCAAACGTATATATACGTTTTTTCAACATTTGAAAGTATGTAAAAAAAGTAGTTCTTCTTTTTTACATTTGAAAAAGTGTAAACAACTTTCATCTACTCTTTTTTTTTTTTGTTATATTTGAAAATATGTAACAAAAATGTAGATCTACTTTTGGAGCACTACACATATGAGCGTAGATCTGCTTGGACCATTTACAGGTTAACCCACTCTTTGAAAATTTGCCTTGTGACCCATGCCTTATGATTAGCTTTCCACATCACACACAATCTATTCTTCATGACATTGTTTTTCTTGAACACTCTTGAATTTTCTGAGTGATACACAAGTAAAGGCTTCACTTAGAAATCCCCACTACATTACCACACAACAAAAGAGTAAGCCTGTCTTTAATAGGCTTGTATCCTGGCAGTGCCTTTCCCTCCTGGGTAATGTAGGTCCTGTTTGGCATTTTCTTCCAAAAAAAGGCCTGTTTCGTCACAATTGAACACTTGTTGGGGTTTGAATCCTTCAGCCTCTATGTACCCCTGGAATTCCTGCACAAATTTTTCAGCTGCACATTTGTCAGAACTTGCTGCCTCACCATGCCTTTCAACACTGTGTATGCCACTACACTTCTTAAATCTATCAAACCATCCTTTGCTGGCAATAAATTCACAAACTGCAGCACTTATTCTAGGCATTTTCTTTGCAAGATTCTCATGCAGCTGCCTTGCCTTCTCACAAATAATAGACTCCACAACACTGTCTCCAACTAATTCTTTTTCCTTAATCCGCAATAATAATAACTTTCCCATCTCTTCCATTATTGGTGGTCTTTGTTTAGTTAGAAAAGTTACACCATTTGCAACATTAGCATCTCTGATTTGTTCTTTCTTTGCCAGGATGGATGTAATTGTTGATTTATTCTTGCTGTACATCCTGGCAAGCTCCACCACCTTCATACCACTCTTTTCTATCGCTTCACGCTTAAATTCCATGGTGTTTCTCACTTTCTTTACCACAGGAACTTTCTTTGGAGCCATGGTTACTTATTTCACAGTTGCACTGCAAAAAAACCACTAAAAACTATGGAAAACAAGCGAAATGTTTGGATGTATGAGCAGAAGCTTCCTTAGCCACCGAGAGACAAAGCCAAACTGACGTGCAAGCGGCCCCAGCCAGCGGATGGACGTGTCCCAAACGGCCGATCACCAAATCAATGGCTGATAACCGGGCGCCGAAAAACTGGCCAATAACCGAGTTGGCTGATAACAGAACTGGCCCATAGCTGGGGGTCCACTGTACCCTCCTAGTTATCTGTTTTGCTCTATCTTCTCTAAATGCCCAAAACCACTTAAACAATTCCTCCTCAACCCTTTGAACTATACCTATGGTAACCTTACACCTTCTAATCACCAAACTCTGAATTATTTGCATAGCATTCATACCAAGTGAATGCTATTCAGATAAGCCTCTAGCTGCTGCCTCCTTTGCCTCCTTTAAAATCCATGCTTCACACTCAAATACATTTATAAGTTTCTTTGGTATGCATATGGTGAATTGCTATATCTTTGGTGCAATTTGGTAAGGAAATATGGTTTTTATCTTTATGATATGGACATATACTTAGTATGTCAATTGTTTAACGTCTCTGCATCCAACTTGGCCCACACCCCTATGTTAACCCTCCCCACCCTCTTCAAGTGCTTTCAGTGACTACTAACTAAATGTGAGGTTAATTATATCATAGTAATTTTTACCTAGTACAGTAGGAAACAACAATGATTAGCAAATTTAGAAGTGTCTGGAACATAATCCTTTTTTCCCACTAAGTTCTTCACCTCACATAGCTCTACTTTTTTCACAATGTTCTGAATTTTAGGAATGTAACCCAGGCACATTATGAGAGGGTTTACTGCATATAACTACCTGTACAATTACGAAAGGATGTAGAAAAAGTAGATAAGGAGGACTTTTTGGTGCAGATACTAGAACAAGAGACCATAATATAAAACTACACAACTAATGTAGACGGGATATTGGAATACATTTCTTAACAAATCTTGTGATTGATGATTGGAATAAAATCAGAGAAGAATTAAGGCACATGAAAAAAATTGTACAGTAAACCCTTGATTTAATGGACTAATGGGAAAGGGGTAATGTCAATTATAATGTACAGATGAGATTGTTCTGCCGTGACTATAACAATAACAGACAATTCTCTAACTTATGGACTTTATCCATTGTTTCTGAATCAGATGACCCAGGGGATTTTGTCCTGTATTTCCAAAGTTTATTAAATTGAGGCCCATTAAATCGAAGGTTTATCGTCATTAGATAGGACACCACAAGCATATAAACTTTTCCTGTAATTACAAATAGTTAATTTCAATCGGGTAATTATATATAATTTAACTGTAAATATGACAAATTCCATGTTATGAATGCGTCACAGTTTGATTTATAGTAGTTAAAACATGGGGCCCAGGAACTAGCGCTCAGTCCCCACAAAGTTTTACTTTCATTTTGCAAGTGTTCTAAAATAACAGCAAGGTGTTTAAAAAGATACCTGAGAATGTGAGAATAACATTAAAGTGAAACAAGTAATCAGGTGGCAAGCTTGAAGAAACCTCAGGTATGAAGATAATAGTTGAAACATTTATTTGTGACACTTTAAACCCTTAAATATGAAATGACATTACCAGTATGCTATTTAAATTTAACTTTTACGTGGGCTACAGTATATGGAGAACCTTGGGTGATCTGCAGATAACAAGTTTAACACTGGAAATATTATATACCGACAATGAAAGAAATAATGAATAGAAACAATGAGGATTGTGTTAAGATGTTAACATCAGGAGGCATTTTCAGCCACATTTAATATCACATAGATTTTAGACCATTGTAGTATTACATTTATTTTCAGTTATTGCATTATTTAACAATGCATGTATTTGCTCTTATACTAATCTGATGTATACCTATCAAGTATAACTATCAGCTGTAAGAAGCGAAAATTTTTGATAAAGTTTTATTTTAATTAATATTAAAATCACCAACTAGTAACTCATATTTCTGGAAGTTACAGCTCAAAACCAGATACTGTATAGAAGAAGATGGGCTAGGTAGGTTTCTTGAGTACTCTGAATGCATTTACATTCTAAACTCCAGCTAGTGTCAGGATCAATTAATATTCTAAGATTAAAAAAAAATATATATATATATATTTATATATATATATATATATATATATATATATATATATATATATATATATATATATATATATATATATATATAATTTAAATTTTATGTTGCTACTGAGCTTGTAGAATATGAGCAAACACAAAGTGATGGAAGATGGTATGGTGATACTTCCAAGATGTGGAAAAAGACACTTGGGTTCAATTTAGGACATTTATTAGAGGAAAAATGTTGCCACAAGTGGCTTCTTTAGTCTTAATACAGAGATAACAAAGAACAAGTATATGTAGTGGCAAGAGTCAGGTGGTAAGCTGCAAGAGGGTAGTAGTAGTAGTAATGGTAGTACAACTGTGGGGAGATGGGTTGGGTTAGAGAAGGACCTGTCAACATTGTTATAGTGGTCTCCAGAATGGGTAATACCCACAGTTGTACTACTACTACTACTACCCTCTCGCTGCTTACCACCTGACTCTTGCCACTATATATACAGCCTCTTCTCACTTAATGATGGAGTTCCATTCCTAAGACCATGTCGGTAAACGAATTCATCGCTAAGTGAGGAGCATACTATAATGGTAGTGGGTTAGTGTCAGTTATCTTTGATACTGTTTCAGTGTCACCTTTGCACCAATTGTAACATTTCTGGTATATTTCTAAATGTTTATACAGTAGTGTACTGTACATTGTAATAAACAGAATAGAGGAAATCAGCTCTAATATACATTATTTAGGCATGCATACTGGTCAGAGAGCCCATCGTAAGTCTGAGGCGTCGGTAAACGAGTATGTCGTTAAGTGAGGAGAGGCTGTACCTGTTCTTAGTTATCTTTGTACTAGGACTGAAGAAGCCATGCATGGCAAAATGTTTCCTCTAATAAATGTCTTGAACTGTACATAAGTCTCTTTTTCCACACAAAGTACTGTACCCAAAGAGCCAGAGATGCGAGAATCAGACAAAGCTTCAGCTTAACTGGTCCAATGGAATGCGGAGGGCCTTCCTATGTATGGGTCATGATTTGTGAAATGGGGAAAGAATTTAACAGTTTTACATTACTGAACCATGCTTATTTTCTGATTAGATTGATTAATTTAAATTTTGTCATGGCATTAGTGAGTGAACCTATTTCTTTTTAGTTTTAAGTGTTAAATAGTATAAAATTGATATATATTGTCCAGAGAGAAGTGAGAAAAAAAGGTGACTAATGTGCCTGCTTTCTGATACGAGTCTTGCTTTTTGTTCTCTTATTAAAATATTGCTTCATCAAAATGTGTTAGACTAAACTTTCAAGATTTAATGAGTAACTTATTAAAAATCTTTTCAATAAAAAGCACATAAAAGAGAGAACGAATTGCTAAGTGATAGATGGACACACAAAAACATTTTGTACATGTATACAAATGTAGAATGTTACAGGGCACTACAGTGGAACCTCTGGTCACAAATGCTTCCAAACATGAACAGATTGGTTCACAACCAAAAAATTCACCAAATTTTTGCGTCTGGTCACGAACACACAATCGGGTGCCAAACAGACACAGCTCCTCCAATTTTCACATTCCATGCCATTTTTTTCACACGGGCCAATTTTCTCTACTTCCTGTTGTTTGTGTATACCAAACAAAGACCCTTACCTTGTAGCCAGTCTCTATCAGACGTGTGTTCATTCGCTGTGAATTTCTTGTGTTGTATTTAGTGTGTTTTTTAATTAATTTTGTTTTCTTGGTTGTTTACGTTATGTTTTTTTCTGTTATTTCAGTTTTTTCTCTATTAAACTGTGTGTTATTTTGTATAATTAAGGATTTTTCAAACTTTGATTATTTTTTCTGTGCTTAAGGGGCAGTAAAGAACCCCAATGGAAATAAGTCATTCTCTGACTTTTTTGGGTTATCCTAGGTTCTTTACACATGCTGCTATGTATGATAATCTATGTAACTGTATTTGTGTATACCTGAATAAACATAATAAGGCGCGCGGCTCGCAAATGAAAAAAAAAAAGCGAAAATTAAGCTAATCATATAGAATAATAGCTTAACACTTTGACAACAATCTGGTATAATAATCATTGTTGTACTATGTTCCCACAAGGAATTATAGTCATTTATAGTATATATGGTGATGCTGAGATCCATAGCATGTGTGTTCACATGTCTTCAATTTTCAGATTTTTTCCAATTTTTTTTTTTATTTCTTGTATTTTTTTTTCTAATATAATAATTGATGATTTGACATCATAACAGAATGGGTGGAGATAATACAAAGTGTGAGAGCCAATCAGGAACCATCTGGGAATATTTGCTTAAGTCAGCAGGAATTCCCGAGTCTCGTGATGCACGGGAATAGACTTTATTATTACACTAATATCAATCAATCAATCAGTTTTTATTTCTTTGCAAGATTACATTGAGATTATGAAATTACAAAAATGAGTTGCAGTGCAAAGAGCCACTATCAAGCCTAGGCAAATTGAACATAGTTTAAGTTGTACATCTTGTTTATTTATAGTACACAGTAATTTTATTCAAATTACATTAGTTTCAATAGTAAATATTGAAATTATATTATGGGAATATAACATTATGAATTGTTGAAAGTAGTTTACAGTATGAGAATGCTACAACTGGATAGTAATGTTTTAGGTAGGTATTTATACTACAAGGTAGTTTTAATCAATGTATGAACTTTGGGTGTAATGTTCTGAAGTTTTAAGATTTAGGTAATTGGGAGATTTTTTTGGTAAAGTTAAATATTGAGTATTTAGTTTAGGGTGAGTAAGTGGTTTTTGAGAAGAGGGTTAAATTGATGTTCGGACCGGGTTACTTTAATATTTACTGGTAATGAATTCAAAATTTTGGGGCTCTTTCATATTCATTGATATTCATATTCATATAGTTTATTTGGACATGATACCTAGTTGTACAAGGAATTATAGTAGTTGGGTGTACATGCCAAAAGTCCCTTGTATGCAGAGCATTATGGGCAGGCTTAAAATTAACTTAAAATTAACAAGCAACGAAAGGTTCAGTGGTAAAAATTACAGTAGACAATTTACAATATGAAGTACAGTTGAGTATATTTGAAACAATGAAATTTGAACATTTCGATATTGAAGCATTATAGTTGTACAAATTTGTTGCATTACAATGTATAACAAACAAGATGATCAATTTACTATATGTTGTCTTGAAGTTTTAAGATTTAAGTAATTGGGAGAATTATTGGTAATATTAAATACTGAGTGTTGATTATTTAGCCCTGGGCGAGTGGTTTTTTTTAGAGGTCTTAAATTGATTTTCAGGCCTGGTTACTTTAGTATGTTCTGGTAATGAATTCCAGATTTTGGGGCCCTTTATGTGCATAGAGTTTTTACACAGTGGGATATGGACACGGGATACATCAAAAAGAGATCTGTGTCTTGTGTTATGGTCGTGTGTCCTGTTAAGGTTGGTGAGGAGAAGTTTGAGTGGAGGGTTTATGTTTGCATGTATTGTTCTATGTATGTAGTAGGCACATGAATAAGTGTGGATGTTCTTTATGGTGAGCAAATTTAGACTTTTGAATAGAGGTGGAGTATGCTGTCGGGAGCAGAACAGATTAACTCGGTGGCACTCAATGTATGCACAAGGCTTATTCCTCTAAGAAAAAGGAGGAGTAGATGTAAAATAGAAAGAGACAGGTGCTCCCTTTACAGGCGACAGAAAAGAATAACAGAGCGGCTAAAAGAGGTCAATATATCTGAAATGCGTAGGGAGTCACTGGTCAGAGAAATAGCAAGCATCGAACTTAAGCTAAAGGAATCTTATAGGAGTCAGGAATCGCGGGAAGAACTAAAAGCCATAAATGAAATCGAAAGAAACCCAAAGTATTTCTTCTCCTATGCCAAATCAAAGTCGAGAACAACGTCCAGTATTGGACCCCTACTTAAACAAGATGGGTCCTACACAGATGACAGCAAGGAAATGAGTGAGCTACTCAAGTCCCAATATGACTCATTTTTAGCAAGCCGCTAACCAGACTGAGAGTCGAAGATCAAAATGAATTTTTTTATGAGAGAGCCACAGAATTTAGTTAACACAAGCCTATCTGATGTTATCCTGACGCCAAATGACTTCGAACAGGCGATAAATGACATGCTCATGCACTCTGCCCCAGGGCCAGACTCATGGAACTCCGTGTTCATCAAGAACTGCAAGAAGCCCCTATCGCGAGCTTTTACCATCCTATGGAGAGGGAGCATGGACACAGGGGTCGTCCCACAGTTACTAAAAACAACAGACATAGCCCCACTCCACAAAGGGGGCAGTAAAGCAATAGCAAAGAACTACAGACCGATAGCACTAACATCCCATATCATAAAAATCTTTGAAAGGGTCCTAAGAAGCAAGATCACCACCCATCTAGAAACCCATCAATTACACAACCCAGGGCAACATGGGTTTAGAACAGGTCGCTCCTGTGTCTCAACTATTGGATCACTACGACAAGGTCCTAGATGCACTAGAAGACAAAAAGAATGCAGATGTAATATATACAGACCTTGCAAAAGCCTTCGACAAGTGTGACCATGGCGTAATAGTGCACAAAATGCATGCTAAAGGAATAACAGGAAAAGTTTGTCAATGGATCTATAATTTCCTCACTAACAGAACACAGAGAGTAGTAGTCAACAGAGTAAAGTCCGAGGCAGCTACGGTGAAAAGCTCTGTTCCACAAGGCACAGTACTCGCTCCCATCTTGTTCCTCATCCTCATATCTGACACAGACAAGGATGTCAGACACAGCACCGTGTCTACCTTTGCAGATGACACCCAAATCTGCATGACAGGAAGCTCTAAATCCACCCATAGCGGCAGCAGCGACTTCCAAGCTCCGTACTTTTCTCCAACTATCAGAGCTACCAATGCTCCTATGATGACCTAGTTACAAGCAAAACTGCACTACTCAACGTAGCACCCAGAATGACCAAAGATTACCAACAGTGAAACCTACAAATCGAAAATAATAGAGATCAAAGGAAGACTGCCCACAAACTGAAAACAACACCCCGCTGCCAGCCGAACAACGTAACCCTAAACTTTGTATAACTACAACTTCTTCTTAACTACAACAATTCCTGTAGTATTATGAGGCGCAATCTAAGAGGAAACAGCACCAAGGCCAGCAAGAAAACACCAAAAAATCAACTATTCAACAAGTGTAGCCAGGAGGACGCCGGCCCAGCAACCACCCCACTCACCACCACTCAAGGCGACACCACAACAATAACAACAAACATGGCTGCCACCAGCCCATCCTCCCCTCTCTTCCCCGGATTCAACCTACCAAGTAGTCTCTCAGGTATGACCAACGATCCAGATACCCTAAAGACATGCATCTCCAACTTAGTTATTGAAAATATGAACCTTCGAGAGACGCTAACAAAACAAGACACCAGGATGACACAACTCGAGAACAAAATCCTCAGTCTTGAACAAAAGTTATCAACACCAGGAATGACTAACTGTGGCAAGACCATCCAGACAGTCATAGATAGCCATACCCAACAAATAATATCTCTTAATACTAAGGTTGAAGAAGCAGTAAAAGAATGGAAGAACAACTTAGATAACCAGTTCAGTGACTACTTTGCTCTCCAAGAAGATAAAACTGAACAAGATAAACTATCGGATGCAGTAATAGTTAACAGTCCCTTTTTTCCCAGTGATATGAACCAAACAAACAGTAAAGAAATTACTCTGCAGATCATAAAGGACCAAACAAAAATTACAATACCAGAGTCAGAAATAAAAGAAGCCAGGTTACTAGGATCCCATAGTAGAAAAAGTGTTATGCTTAGATTCCACTCACATGACAGGAAAAAAGACTTAATTATTGCATCTATTAAAGTAAAGAAAGAGGTATACATTAATGAGTGTCTTACCAAAAAACGTCAGAACCTCCTGTATAGAGTCAGAAAACTTAAGCGGGAGAATAATGACACAATACACCAATGCTTCACACGGGATGGGAAAATTCTAGTTAGGAAAACAAATGTAGGTCAATTGTACACAATCATGAACGAGAATGATCTATCACGATTTCTCAGGGATACTAATCTTACAGAGAATAACTAAACAATGTCCAACCTAAAAGCCTACGTAGTGTAGTGTATGTTTTGCTCCATAATTGTTCAAATTTCATTGTACAATCTCTTAGTAATTAAATAATCAACTACCTCATTTTGTGATTTTACTAGTAAGCATAAGTCACCTTATGTAATTTTCTTATTTACTATTGTTTGCTTAAACATTAGCTGAATTGATACTTTCTCTGTCCATATTACTACCTCATATTTTTTTAAATACAGGAAGGCCTTGCTTTACGGCGTTTCACTTTACGGCGTTTCGCTAATACGGTCATTTCAAATTATGACCAAAACTCGCTATACGGCTCCCCCCACCTGACTTTCTAATATGGTCACCGCGCCCCACCTTGTCTGTTTACATTCTTCGTGAGCTCAGTAAGCACTAAGTCTCTCCATTTTGTCTGGAAACTCCAAAATTTCAAATGTTTTTAAAAGTTATTTCATATTTTATATATACTCTGATAATTATACTTATGTATACCTGTACTTAAATAAACTTACATACTGTGCTGGCATGCAGGTACACATTAAAATCAGTAAGAGTGTCTTATGTCTCCAGACGTCATATTAGTAATGATAATAATAATCATCGTCTCATTTAAATGTCGTATACTACGTTAAATACACATTTTCATTAATCCATCTATGATATTTTTTCAAAATTATATAATAAACACGATACATAACATAAAAAGATGATAAATACACCCCACAATAGAATAAATAAACATAAATATGAGATGTGGTAGCAGACGACTTGCACAAGTGACGCCATATTAGAAATGCTAATAATAATAATAATAATCACCGAGTCTTATTAAATGTTGTATATTACGTTAATATACACATTTTCATTAACCCTTTGACTGTTTCCGACGTATAAATACGTCTTACGAGCCAATGTTTCTGACGTATTTATACGCACAAATTCTAGCGGCTTCAAATCGAGCGCCAAAGGCCTGGTAGGCCTACACGGGAGAGAATGGGTCTCAGTGGTTGGTGTGCACCCTGTGAAAAAAATCTGGGACCTAGCGGTGCATTGTGGGAACGCCATGTTGTCAGTCCATTTTCACCATGCCTCTCGGTAAGAAGTTCCTCACTCCTCGGCGGATTGGAGGTCTTTTGTTCCCAAGTGATAGCCCTAACAGCGATGAAAATGTCAGTGACAGTGAATTCAAGGGTTTTCAAGTGAGTGTTACCAAAAAAAGTGCCCAGGATAACGTAAATAGTGACGAAAACCCAGATGACCCACAACCTTCGACCTCTGGTGCTGTGCTGGCTTGTTCACGTTCACGTTCGCCTGTACCAGGACGAAAGAGGAAACTATTTGGTCGTGTACAACACCCTGATGATAGCAGTGATAGTGATAGTGATAGTGATTTCAAGGTCATTGAAAGCAGTTCTAGTGACAGTGAGAGTGAATATTCCCCAGTGAAGCGCCAGTATGTACGACGTAGCATGCGGTCTGGTAGTGTTTCATATGTTGTTCCAAGGGGAAGGAGAAACTCTGGGAGCATATCCCATGGCCCAACACCACGACCTGATAGTGAAGATGACGATATTGTAACGATGGGTATGAATGGTGACAGTGAGGGAGGAGGCAGTGGTGGTGATAGTGAGGGTGGCACGGCCCATGTGGCACCATCACCGGGCCACGCTACTAGCCACGCGGCTGACTCAGCAGAACAACCAGCCTCACCCTACCCCACACTGCCACAACCTGCACCACCACAACCTGCACAGCCACAACCACAGTACAATATCCAGACCCCACCAGCAGACCGCATCTGGGATTGGCAGGACGGTGACGAGTTTGTTCCCAGTCCCCATGACTTTGATGAAACACAAAGTGGAATAAAGCCATCTTGTCCACTTGGAAACAATGCCAGTGAACTGGACTGCTTTGAGTTATTTTTCGATGAACCCCTGATGGACATCATTGTCAGGGAAACAAATACATACTGTGATTACACCATGGCAAATACAATTCTCTCACCAAAATCACGGCTACACAAGTGGAAGGAGACAACTGTGGCAGAGATGTACCTGTTTTTTGCCACAATAATGCTTATGCCACATGTGTATAAGCACACTGTCACCACATACTGGACAACAGATCGCCTGATTTCAACTCCAGGTTTTAGTGACATTATAGGTGTCAATCGTTTCCTGATACTGTTACGTATGTTACACTTTTCAGACAAAACCAGGCCTGACAGAAGCGACAGGTTATATAAGATAAGAAATGTGTTTATGTACCTGAAACAAAAGTGCTGCATGTATTTTTATCCCTTCAGGAAGCTTGTTATTGATGAGTCCTTGATTTTATTCAAAGGAAGACTCTCATTCAAGCAATATATACCAAGCAAGAGGAAACGCTTTGGTATAAAGCTATTTGTACTGTGTGATTGCAGAAGTGGTCTTGTTTTAGATATTATTGTGTACAATGGCAGTAATACTTTGAGAGATACCATGAAGTTATTGGGTATCTCTGGTGATGTGGTTCGAACAATGATGGAACCATATCTTGGTAAGGGGCATATGTTATTTACTGATAACTGGTACACAAGCCCCTTACTCAGTGATTTCTTGCGAGTGAACTTGACAGACGTGTGTGGCACAGTGCGTGGTAATCGCAAACATATGCCAAGGGTCGACGCTGGCACTCGCAGAGGTGAGGTGCAAGCCTTTGCTGCCAATGACATCATGGCATTTCAGTGGCATGACAAACGTGATGTCACATTGTTGACATCAGTTCACACAAACGAAATGGTACCCAGTGGCAGGGACAACAGAGAGACCAATGAACCCATTCTAAAGCCTGCAGCTGTCATGGACTACAACCTCAATATGCGCTTAGTGGACAAATGTGACATGCAGATTGGGTTTGCAGACTGTGTACGCAAGAGTTATAAGTGGTATATCAAACTTTTTTTCCATCTTGTTGATATCTCTATGCTAAATGCTTATAACATATACAAGTTGAAGACCAACAAAACACCAAAATATGGTGAATTTTGCCTGTCAGTAATCAGACAAATAATTGCAAAGTACCAAGGAGCAACTCCTGCAATAGACCAGCACCCACAGACGTCATCTCGTATGAGGCCTGGTGATCACTACCCCATACAACTGCCTCCTACTACTGCCAAGAAAAATGCTCAGAAGAGGTGTTATGTATGTATGCATACCACAAAACGCCCACAAACACGCAGAGACACTCGTTTTATGTGTGAGGAGTGTCAAGTGCCATTCTGCATATACCCATGTTTCAAAGAGTTCCACAAGCTGCAGCAGTTCTAGGAACGTGTTTAGTGACTGTACATATGTATATATATTATGGAACAATAGTAATAAACATTGTTTTGTATTGTTTGTTTGTGTAAACAAAGTGTATACACAAACTAATAGTGATAAAGTTTGTTCTGTTATTGTGTTGTAAATAATGAGTGTATATTTGAACAATGCACATTACATTGGTCTCACAGGCCACATAAGTTACCTGGAAAAGAAAAATATTGAAAAATGCAAGAAACCTTTGAATTAGAGTAAATAAAAGAATACCGGGTGGGCGGCAGTCGCCGCTGTTGCCGTACGCACGTCAATTTCTGCAAACTTTGCGGCTCTATATCTCGGTAAGTACTGATGGCAAAATTTTTTTTTTTAGGCTTAAAACACTAGTAAAAATATTCCTAACATTTTCATAAGAAAAAATAATTTTTTTTTTTTCGAATATTTGGCGACATAGAATGACAGTTTCAGAGAGGGGCCTGAAACAGTCAAAGGGTTAATCCATCCATGATATTTTTTTCAAAATTATATAATAAACACGATACATAACATAAAAAGATGATAAATACAACCTACAATAGAATAAATAAACAAATATGAGATGTGGTAGCCAGGTAACTTGTACAAGTGATGCCAAGAATAACATTTTCTCTAATCTAACATAAGAGAAAATGTGTTACTGGGGGTAACTGTAGAAAATTATTCCTTTCGTATGTATGTAAGTTTATTCAGGTATACACAAATACAGTTACATAGATTATCATACATAACAACATATGTGTAGAGAACCTAGGATAACCCAAAAAAGTCAGAGTGACTTATTTGCATTGCCTTCACTCAGAGCATCATTTCTTCTCAAAATGATGTTACATGAGAATGGGAGTGTTCTTCTTTATTAATTCTACCGTATCAATGTAGAGACAACCTGTACACAATGTAACTTGTACACAAACCAGACGTGTACACTTTGTTTGTTTACAAAACTTACCTTCGCCTGGTTTGTTTACATAACTTTGTGCCTGTCCTCTCTCATGCACTCATTCTTTCTCTCTCTCATTTATTCGTTTTATCTCATTTACTTACTCCTGACCCTACATTGAGACTACAAATATTTTAAGGTAAGTAATGAGTGAACTGTATATACATTTTATCGCTCTGGGTTGCTTAAATATCATAGAATATATATGTGGGTGGGTTATCTTGGTGTGGTAGCCCGGCTGACTACCATATATACCACACTTGATTTTTTACAATAAATACTACTCATCTCACCCTATATTTTAAGGTAAGTAATGAGTGAACTGTATATACATTTTATCGCTCTGGGATGCTTAAATATCATAGAATTGTATGTGTGGGTGGGGTGGCCTGGTATGGTAGCCTGGCTGACTACCATACATACCACACTTGATTTCTTACACCCTAGATTAAGACTATAAATATTTTAAGGTAAGTAATGAGTGCACTATGTGTGTATTGTACTTTTTTATTGTTTTTTGATGCCTGGTTCTATTGCTAACTTAATATATGTTAGTGTAAACTTGTTATCTAGTGTTTGTATGCATTTGTAAGTGGAAAAAAAGGGTGTTCCACTTTACGGCGGTTTCCGCTTTACGGCGGTAGCCTGGAACCTAACCAGCCATATAAGTGGGGCCTTCCTGTACTATCAATTGATATTACTTACTAAAATTAATAATTACCATTTTTACTATAATTTCAATTTACTCTCAACATTTTTGACATTTAATAACCATTACTTGTCTAATTACCTTTATCTGTTTTAATACCACATTTACTATCTTAGAGTACTCTTAATTACCTTGTACTGCCAAATAACCTCAAGTATAACTACCAGTGCAATATTGAATGAAATAAACATTACTTTTTCACTTTTTTTGTAATCATTATTACTTACTAAAATTTTATTAAACACCATATTTACTACCAGTCAATTTTACTTTTTTTACATTAAACATTATTTTATACTTCCCATAACATTTTGTTGCCAAATTTTCAAGTTTGTATATTCAACTCCATTATTATTATAATCAAAAAGAAGCGCTAAGCCACAAGGACTATACAGCGCTGCAGGGCAGGAAGGAAGCGAGGGCATCAGGTGGCAAAAGGGAGATGGATGAGCAACAGGTTACGGATAACAGCGGGGCAGTGGATGGTGAAAGGGTAAAGGGCAGCAAGAGACTGAACCAGAAAGGGCTGAGGGGAGTGCGAAAAGTATCATCAGAGTTTGTGGAGTAAATCAGTCGTTGTCAAGAAGTCAATGAGAGAGTCAGGATTAAAGGAGGGTCCATCAGCAAGAAGGGAAGGTAAAGAGAGAGTAGGAGAACGAAGACGACGTTGGAGGTAAATTCTGCGTGCTCGTTGATAGAGAGGGCAGTCTAACAGAATGTGGCTAATCGATACTGGAACTTGACACTGCTCACAGAGAGGAACAGGGTGCCTCTCCATGAGATACCCATGAGTAAGACGAGTGTGACCAATGCGAAGGCGGGAGAGAGTGGTCTCCCAACCTCGGCACTGATGACAAGAAGACGGCCAGTAACCTATGCTCGGTTTAATAGAATGAAGTTTGTTACCGAGCAGAGTTGACCAACGTTGTTGCCAACGGGTGCGAAGGTGGGTAGCTATTGCAGCAAAATAGTCCAGAAATGGAACACCTCGATAGGAAATTGGTAGGTCATATACTGCTGACCGCGCAGCAGTGTCTGCCTGTTCATTGCCCTGTACGTCGACATGACCAGGGACCCAACAAAAAACAATATCTTTATGTTTGGTAGAGATACGGCGTAGCCAAAGTTGGATACGGAGAACTAGGGGATGAGATGTATCAAATTTTCGTATAGCCTGTAGAGCACTAAGGGAGTCTGAGACTACTACAAATGATGACACAGGCATAGATGCGATACGAATAAGTGCTGCAAGAATGGCATACAGTTCAGCAGTAAAAATGCTAGCTGAAGATAGTAAATGCCCTCGTACGACGCTGTCCGGAAACACTGCTGCGAATCCGACGCCGTCTGAAGACTTAGAGCCATCTGTGTACACAGCGGTGGCATGAGAATGAGAGTGGAAGTGATCAAGAAAAAGAGAGCGGGAAGCCACCGTAGGCAGTTGAGCTTTCGAGCAAGGGAGTGAGAAAGAACAGACCCGAACAGCTGGAACTTCCCAGGGGGGTAGGGAAAAGTGAGATGCTACATGAACATATAAAGGTGGTAACTGAAGGGAAGACAAGAGTGAAAGTAGGCGAAGAGAAAAGGGACGGAGCAAACAGGGGCGGCGAACGAATAAAGAATGTCTACTAATATCGGTGACCATTCTATAAATGGAAGGATTGTGTAGATCGTGAGAGCGTACATAGTAACGAAGGCAATGGGCATCACGGCGATCAGACAAGGATGGAACATTTGCTTCTGTATAGAGGCTCTCAACAGGGGAAGAGCGAAAAGCACCAAGGCACAAACGTAAGCCTTGGTGATGGATAGAGTTAAGGCTAGAGAGAGTAGCAGGAGAGGCCGCGGAATAAATCTGGTCGCCATAATCGAGTTTCGATAAAACGAGGGCTGAATGTAGGCGAAGCAGAGTTCGACGATCAGCTCCCCAGGAAAGATGAGCAAGGGTTTTAAGAAGGTTTAGCCGGCTGTGACAAGTTGCCTTCAGAGAGGTAATGTGAGGTTTCCAGGTTAACCGACGGTCAAAGAGAAGGCCTAGAAACCTGACTGTATCACGTTCGGGGATACGGGAGCCATAGAGATACAAAGGATGATCGGAGATAACAGAGCGTCTAGTGAAAGTAATTTGGTGAGTTTTGGTACTTGAAAATTTAAACCCATGTGTGGTGGCCCAAGTGGAAACATGGTCGACCGCATGCTGGAGAGAAACTGCAATAAGGTGACAGTCAGCGCCTGCACAAGCAATAGCGAAGTCATCAACATAGAGTGATGACCAAATATTGGGTGGAAGAACAGAGGCCAAATCATTTATAGCAAGGAGAAAAAGTGTTGTGCTTAGAACACATCCCTGAGGGACACCTTCAGCTTGGACGAAGTCCGGGGAAAGAACATTATTGACTCGAACACGGAAATGTCTGTCAGTTAAAAAGTTCTTAAGGAAGGATGGTAGATTGCCTCGGAGGCCTAAGGAATGGGCCTGGGCCAAAATATTATACCTCCAAGTTGTGTCATATGCCTTCTCAAGGTCGAAAAATATGGCAATAACTGAGTGATTATTCGCAAAGGCATTACGAACATACGTATCCAAGCGTAGTAAGGGGTCTATGGTAGAACGACCCTTACGAAAGCCATATTGACTAGCGGAGAGACTGTTGCGAGTCTCTAAATACCACATTAAACGTCGATTTACGAGGCGTTCCATCACTTTGCAAACTGCACTTGTAAGAGCGATGGGGCGATAGTGGGAGGCATCATGTCCTGTAGTACCCGGTTTGCGGAAAGGGAGAACAATGGCAGATTTCCACAGCTGGGGAAGAACTCCTTGTGCCCAAATAAGATTGAAGAGGTGTAAGAGGACTACAAGGGCTGACCGATGTAAATGTTGTAACATACGAATATGAATGTCATCAGGCCCAGCTGCCGATGATCGGCAAGCTGAGAGCGTTGCCTCCAGTTCTTGAAGTGTAAAAGGCACATTATACTGTTCTTCTCCGAGAGAAGAAAAGTCCAAGGGTACTAACTCTCTGGCAGACTTTGAGGAAAGAAACGAGGGGCATAGATGGAGCCCTCGGGAAATACGGACCAGATGTGTGCCAAGTTCAATGGCAACGTCGAGAGGGTTTGCTATATCAACACCAGTGACCCGTAGAACAGGAGCCGGGTCAGGAGAGTATTTACCACTCAATTTCCTCACTTTTTTCCAGACTGCACTCATAGAAGAAGCAAAGGTGATGGTGGAAACATAGTCTCGCCAACAAGTGCGTTTAGCTTCACGGATGACACGGCGAGCGATCGCACGCTTCTGCTTAAAATCAACAAGTCTCTCAGCGGTTCTATTGTACCGGTACCTGCCCCATGCAGCACGTTTCAAACGTACTGCACGAGCACAAGCAGGAGACCACCAAGGCACGCACTTCTGAGAATGCCTGCCTGAGGTTTGGGGTATAGAATGAGAAGCTGCGGTATAAACTGATGTCGAGAAGATGTGTAGGAGCTCATCAATGGAGGATGAAGAAGGAACCTCACTAAAAGCAGTGAGGTGTGAGTAAAGATCCCAATTTGCCCGATCAAATTGCCAGCGAGGGCTACGGGAAGGTGGTGAATAGTAAGGAGAAGTAAGAATGATCGGAAAATGATCGCTGTCATGTAAGTCTGGTAGAACAGACCAGGTGAAGTCTAGTGCAGTGGAGGAAGAGCAGACTGATAGATCGATGCAAGAGAGAGTATGAGTACGAGGATCAAAATGGGTGGGAGTACCCGTATTTAAAACATGGAGGGGGTGAGAGGCAAGAAAAGCCTCCAACTGAATGCCACGTGAGTCACAATGAGACCCCCCCCAGAGGAAATGGTGGGCATTAAAATCACCAAGTAACAGAAGTGGTGGTGGTAAGGATGAAACAAGAAAGGCAAAGTCTGGGATAGAAAATGCTCGAGAAGGAGAGAGATATAAAGAACATATTGTAAACCACTTATTCAAGTGGATACGGGCTGCAGTGTAATGCAGCGAGGTATGGACAAATAGTTGACAGTACGGAATATCATTGCGTAGAAGGGCACTTTCATTAAAGGTCCCATCTGAGAAAGGATCCGAAGAATACAATAAATTATAGCCTGAGATAGGATGGAAAACAGCCGAGTGTAATTTTGGTTCTTGTAAGCAAGCACCAACAGGGGAAAACCTGGAAAGCAACATCTGAAGCTCACCCCGATTACCCCTGAGGCCGCGGATATTCCACTGTAAATAGGCCATGATTGGCGATGAAGAAAATATCAGGAATCTGTAGGTAAAGGCACCTACGGACTAGAGGGGTTAGAAAAGTCAACGTGTGGTGGCATTGGAAGATGTTCAAGTAGCGAAGGAACGGAGCGTTGCGAAGAATGGGGTTGTGAAGATGGAGGAGAGGGAAGAGAAGGAACAGGAAGTGAATCAGTGTCCATTGAAGGTTTAGTCTCTGCAATATATTCTGAAATGGCTTCAAGTGTTTCTGAATTCAAAGATGTATGGGAAACCATATTGGAGATAGGAGGAGGAGGGTGAGTAAAGATTGGGACAGTAATGGACTGTACCAAAGTAGAGGGGGAGGGAAAAGTGTAAGGGACTGGAGATGAAGTGTGGGGGGGGACAGAAGAGGTAGAAACCTGGGAGGTGACAGAAGAGGGAGAAACTTGGGAGGGGACGGGGGTGGAAGGCATAGTACGAGGAGGAGGGTGAATCTCCACACTTGTAATAGAGCCAGAGAGAGGGGAAGAACTAGGTACAGAGACTGGGAAGGTAACGTGTGGAGGTGGAAGAAGGGAAGGAAGGGGCAAAGAAGATTTGAGCAATGTGGATTTTTTGGTCTTCTGAGTAGAGGGGCGATTGGTATTAGGTGTCGTACGAGGTCTTGTCGATACTGGGGCTTGTGAGGAAGGACGC
The DNA here is from genome assembly GCF_038502225.1 of Cherax quadricarinatus. Taxonomy (NCBI): domain Eukaryota; kingdom Metazoa; phylum Arthropoda; class Malacostraca; order Decapoda; family Parastacidae; genus Cherax; species Cherax quadricarinatus. Next base: position 58,222,659 of record NC_091295.1, on the reverse strand, counting down.
GAAGATGTGAGAACAGACTGAGTTGTAGTCGGGACGTCAGAGCCAAGGACAGCAAAAGGATTAGATGCCGTAATGGCTATGGGAGGGGTAACAACAGAGGAGGCTGCAGAAGATGGGACCCCAGAAGTGGGGGGATGTTTGGAAACACGAGAATAAGAAACACGGGGTAGTCTCCCTTGGAGGCGGAGATGAGTAACTGCCATAGCATAAGGGAGACCTTCTGCCTCTTTGAGGCAACGGATTTCACGTTCATTTAAGTAGACCTGGCAACGGCGGGAGTACGAAGGGTGAGCTTCATTACAATTAAGGCAAGATGGAGGTTGACTGCAAGATGTATTAGAATGGTTGTCGGCACCACAGACTGGGCATTCGGCCATAGATCTGCAATATTTCGCTGGGTGACCAAAACGCCAGCAATTTCTACATTGTTGCGGTGTAGGTATCACCTTTCGAACTTGTAACCGATGTCCCGCGACATATACAGAGGACGGGAGTTCTCGGCTGTCAAAAGTTAAACGAGCCACATTGCAAGGGTAACGTCTCCGCCCCCGGGCAGGAAGGACATAAGTGTCTACTTTGAGGATTGGGAGATCCTGGAGTTCCAGCTGTTCAAAAATGTCATTGCCACATGACTGGAAATTCTGTTGGACTATGGTATGGGGCAGAATGACAGTACCACTACAAGAATTGAGAGAAAGATGTTTTTCAATAGTGATAGGAGTAGTATCGATATTCGAAAGGAGAGAAAGATCATGAGCTTGGGTAGCATTCTGGACAGTGACGATGCGCGTACCGCTCTTGAGAGCGTGAAATGAAATATCTCTGCCAACATGACGCAGGAGCGCTTTGGCAATACTATGGTCAGAAAGGTAGGCAGAAGAAGAAGTTGGTCTTAAAGTAAAGAATTTAGTCCATTGTGTGGTCCGAAACTGAGCGTGGAGAGGGAGTGCTTGACGTGTCGGTCGTTTCCGAGTAGAATGGGAAGGTAACGACGGAGCATCATCAGGAGATTGACGTTGGCGTTTAGGAGTAGGACCGGAGTTGGTCCGGCATGAAATGGGTGGGCGATTCGAAAATTGCCTTACCGTAGAGGGAGAAGCCGGAAGCATAGTCAAAGGAGAGCGGAGTTCAGACAAATCGAAGGAGTCAGTCGAAGCCCCGGTACCTGAAGCGGGTGAGGAAACAGCACCAGCAAGAGGTACAGGGGCATCAGGAGTGTCCGAAGAGTGGTCTAAACACAAGGCAGGGTCAGAATGGGGTGCGGTATCAAGAAGGGGCCCGGGGGTAGTGGTTTCATGGACTAGGGCTGCCATGGTTAGGTTACTCCTTTGCTTTTTGTTTTTAAGAAAAAAAAAGAAAGAAGAAAAGAAAATAAAAACAAAAAAAAGAATAAAAAAAGGGGGGAGCGGGGAGGAATAGTTCCCAGGAGGAATGAAAGGGCCGGAAATCTCCCTCCGCGCCCAAGAGGACTCGACACCGCTAGTAGCGCAGATGCAGCATGGAACCCGTGCCATACCCTACCCTTCATGCCAGTAAACCAGCAATCCGGGATAGCAACCTCACATCTGCCGAGCTACCTCGGTGGACAAAAGAGAGGGCGGCCGGATATCCGCCACAAAGCATACCTCCTTCAGCCACCACCCCCGGAATCCGAAAGGTGGCTTCCAGAGATACACCCGTCGCCCAAAAGACACCCAAAGCTACTCCGGGATACCGGAGAGGGATCGGGACATCCCTAGGCAATCCAGATTCCACGGCAAACTACGCCACCGCCAAGAAACCTCAACGGAATGGGATCGACCCCGGTGTCCTTTCCCCTACCTAGGAACTAGCGCGCCTGTGGGAGAAATCACGAAGGCTAAAAAGAGGAAGGGCAAAAGGGAGGGGTGAGGAGGAGGAGGAGGAATGGAAAAAGGGGAGGATGGGGAGGATGGGATAGGGGAGGGGAGAATGGGGGGTAATTAGGTTCGGTCTGAGGAAGAAGACCGACAGGGCTAATTCCTCAGACCAAGAGCCTCTTCACCACGCCAAGGAGCCCCCCTTGAAGAGGTATTCAACTCCAACCTTTATATTATCCTTCGTACCTGTGTACCTGTCTACCATCTTACTATCATATTATAACCAAGACATTACCATTGTTATTTTTTTACTATTATTCTTTTGGTACTTTAATTGTGAATTTTATTTTTTTTTTTTATTTTATTTTGTCAATTTAAATCTAGTTATACTCTTGATCTTGTCAACAACCTATACCAGACTCTAGTGCAATTGCAAGTACCATTTCAATTTGTATTTTTATATTATAAGTTTATATTGTAAGTCCTACTCTAAGATTGTTTTCATATCTTAGTGACTATATTGTGTGTGCAATTAGTGTATATTTCAATTATATTATTGTTCAAGGCCCTTAACTATCTTTTGCTAACTAGTACCAACTACCTCATATTTTTTTTTTTTCTACTTTTTTTTTTTATTCTTTTGCTACCTTAACTTGTATATTTTATCTTGTCAATTTAAATCTAGTTATACTCTAATTCTTGTAAACAACTTCTATAACACCTTAGTGCAATTACAACTGAGAGTCTTGTGCCTTTTTTATATCATTAGATTAAACTCAGTTGTACTATAGCTCATTCTAGCTCAATACATAGTCAGTACAAAAGTCATTATATTAGACCATAGTGTAATTACTAGTGAGAGCCTGGTGCTATTTTTAATTTGTATTTCTACATTATTAGATTAAACCTAGTTGTACTATTGCTCACTCTAGGTCAATACATAGACTATACCAAAGTCACTACATTAGACCTTAGTGCAATTACAAGTGAGAGTCTTGTGCTATTTTTAATTTGTATTTTTATATTATTAGTTTATACCAAGTTGTACTTTAGCTCATTCCAGCACAACACATAGACAACACCAACTTCATTATGTGTATTAGTGACTATACTCTACATGACCAAAATGCTATAGCTATATACTTGTCCAAACTTCCCACCACTACAGATATCAGTACTAAAACTCAACACACAACTCAGGATATAAATAACCATAATTTAAACCTAGAAGATGATTGATCACGTTGACCCTGATCTAAACCTACATAATCTGACACACAATCGAAACCTATTGGAAAGTAACTGCCTTTACTACACAGCATCACAAGCCAGCACTATCCTAAACAATGATAAAAGTCTATCAGTACTTAACTACAACATCAGGTCCTTAAGCAAACACTATGATGACCTCCTGGCACTCCTTGAATCACTAAAGACACCCTTCTCCTGCATTATTCTTACCGAGACCTGGCTAAAACAGGACACAATAGATATCTACCCTCTACCAGGATACACAGCAATCCACAACTGCAGACCATACCAAGTTGGGGGTGGTATTGCAATCTATTACTCTAACCAATTATCTTGTATCAGCACCAATTGCTTTAGTGATGAATATGGAGAATACATTTTTGCTAATTTTACTGTAAAAAACCTTAAACCTATAACAATCGGTGCCATTTACCGGATACCCCACACTAACATCCCAAACTTCAGTGAGAAATTAAAGGCACTAATAACAAACAGACAAATGAATAAGCACCACCTTCTCTTAGCTGGAGACTTCAACATCAACCTTGGCCTACTAGATGATCAGCCTGTAACTGATTTCATCAACAATATGAACAACACACTTCTCATACCAACAATAACTAAACCAACCAGGCTCACTGAAACAAGTGCAACCATAATAGACCACATATGGACCAATATACTAGCCCCCCTTAAATCAGGGATAATCACAGATAGCACTACAGACCACTACCCTACCTTCCTCTTGACAAACATTAGTAAACCACCACTTGAATACAACAAAGTCTCATTTAGACTCCATGATGATGCCTCAATAAGGAAGTTCACAGCTGACCTAGAGACTGTTGACTGGCCTACAGAATTCTCCAAGGCCAATGGTATTGACGACTGGACAGACATTTTTCTTAACAAACTACTTAGACTATACAACAAACATTGTCCTATAAAAACGAAACAGATCACAAACAAATGGCTTGGTTGCCCATGGCTAACCAGCACCATTCTGAAATCCATTGATAAGAAACACCAATATGAAAGGCAATATAGACAGGGCTTAATACACAAAGATATTCTTAAACACTATTTATCAGTCCTCACCAAAGTAATAAAGAAAGCCAAACAACTATACTACTCCAGTAGATTCACTGACACAAGAGGAGATATAAAAAAGACCTGGAAAACACTCTCTCAGAGTGGTGGTTCACACTTACACTCACTCACCCATTTGACCATAAACAGAAATATCAATCTCAATCTCAAAATAATGAATCTTAACTAGTCAAAAGTTGGCCTGTGATACTCCAATACTGAAACTATGTATAGTGTCAAAACAAAAGCATTCCCATTGCTAAACTCACAACTAGTATTTAGTCACTTAGCCATAATACTAACTTATCTCATAATTCTGTAACATTTTAAACCTAAGATTTAATATAAGTCTGCCCGAAATGCCTAGCCATGCTAGGCGTTCTAGTGGTACACTCTGTAATTATTATTTTACTACATGTAAACCACACAATAACCAAATTCTGTAAACTCAGCATTGTAATACTTATAGAGAATAAAGTTTGAATTTGAATTTGAGTTTGACAGTGTCTTCCACTGCAGACACTGCAAGGCTCCAGGCGGACATCAACCAAATCTTTCAGTGGTCTGCAGAAAACAATATGAAGTTCAACGATGAGAAATTTCAATTACTCAGATATGGTAAAAATGAGGAAATTAAATCTTCATCAGAGTACAAAACAAATTCTGGCCACAAAATAGAGCGAAACATCAACGTCAAAGACCTGGGAGTGATCATGTAGGAGGATCTCACCTTCAAGGACCATAACATTGTATCAATCGCATCTGCTAGAAAAATGACAGGGTGGATAATGAGAACCTTCAAAACTAGGGATGCCAAGCCCATGATGACACTCTTCAGGTCACTTGTTCTATCTAGGCTGGAATATTGCTGCACACTAACAGCACCTTTCAAGGCAGGTGAAATTGCTGACCTAGAAAATGTACAAAGAACCTCCACGGCGCGCATAACAGAGATAAAACACCTCAATTACTGGGAGCGCTTGAGGTTCCTGAACCTGTATTCCCTGGAACGCAGGCAGGAGAGATACATGATTATATACACCTGGAAAATCCTAGAGGGACTAGTACCGAACTTGCACACGAAAATCACTCACTATGAAAGCAAAAGACTTGGCAGATGATGCAACATCCCCTCAATGAAAAGCAGGGGTGTCACTAGCACGTTAAGAGACCATACAATAAGTGTCAGGGGCCCGAGACTGTTCAACTGCCTCCCAGCATACATAAGGGGGATTACCAACAGACCCCTGGCAGTCTTCAAGCTGGCACTGGACAAGCACCTAAAGTCGGTACCTGACCAGCCGGGCTGTGGCTCGTACGTTGGTTTGCTTGCAGCCAGCAGTAATAGCCTGGTTGATCAGGCTCTGATCCACCAGGAGGCCTGGTCACAGATCGGGCCGTGGGGGCATTGACCCCCGGAACTCTCTCCAGGTAAACTCCAGGTCCAGGGAGTGGGAATTTGTTATTCTGATAGCAGCCTTTTGCTGGGTTATTAGAGGCCTTAGGTGATTTGATGTTGTTGACCCCTATGCACAAATTCTATATATGAGATAAGAGTAGACGAGTGAGTGATACAGTGAAGGAGAGCTGATTGTGGAACATAGTACCATATCTTTGATAGTATGTGCATAGAGTTTTTACACAGTGTGATATGGACATGGGGTACATCAAAAAGAGATCTGTGTCTTGTGTTATGGTCGTGTGACCTGTTAAGGCTGGTGAGGAGAAGTTTGAGTGAAGGGTTTATGTTTGAGTGTAGTGTTTTATGTATGTATTAAGCACATGAGTAAGTGTGGATGTTCTTTACAGTGAGCAGTTTTAGACTTTTGAATATTGGTGGAGTATGCTGTCGAGAGTGGGAATTTATCATTCTGACTGCAACCTTTTGCTTTAGGTGATTTAATGTTGTCGATCCCCATACACATATCCCATAGGTGAGATAAGGGTAGATGAGTGAATGAAACAGTGCAAGGAAAGCTGATTGTAGAACATAGTTCCGTATCTTAAATAGTATGGCTACTGTCTTAGAAGTTTTCTTGGAAATTTGTTGTATGTGTGTCTGGAATTTGAGGCCACTGTCAAGGTGGATTTCAATACTACTGCTTATTTACCTACCACAATTGATCTAATATATAATAAACAATATAAATAACATAGAAACATGATAAATACTACTCCAGAATGATATTTGGCATAATATCAAGCGGTCCAACAGAGGTATGAAGTCACCGCTAGAGGCTGAGGGATAAAGTACAGTGGTACCCCGAGTTTCGTACAGCTCTCAACTCAAACAATTATGTAAGTATTATTGCAAGTGCTTTTGTAAGTGTATTTTGGGGATTCTGAAACGGACTAATCTAATTTACATTATTCCTTATGGGAAAAAATTTGTTCGGTAACGGCACTCAAACAGCCTTCTGGAACGAATTACAGTAGGGCCCCACTTATACGGCAGGTTAGGTTCCAGGCTACCGCTGTAAAGCAGAAACCACTGTAAAGTGGAACACCCTTTTTTTTTTCTTATAAATGCATACAAACACTAGATAACAAGTTTACACTAACATATATTAAGTTAGCAATAGAACTAGGCATCAAAAAACAATAAAGTACAATACACACATAGTGCACTCATTACTTACCTTAAAATATTTATAGTCTTAATCTAGGGTGAGACAAGTAGTATTTATTGTAAGAAATCAAGTGTGGTATGTATGGTAGTCAGCCAGGCTACCATACCAGGCCAACCCACCCACCCATACTATTCTATGATATTTAAGCATCCCAGAGCGATAAAATGTAAATACAGTCCACTCATTACTTACCTTAAAATATTTGTAGTCTTAATGTAGGGTCAGGAGTAAGTAAATGAGATAAAACGAATAAATGAGAGAGAGAAAGAATGAGTGCATGAGAGAGGACAGGTGCAGAGTTATGTAAACAAACCAGGCGAAGGTAAGTTTTGTAAACAAAGTGTACATGTCTGGTTTGTGTACAAGTTACATTGTGTACATGTCTTTACATTGATATGGTAGAATAAATAAAGAAGAACACTCCCATTCTCATGTAGCATCATTTTGAGAAGAAATGATGCTCTGAGTGAAGGCAATGGAAATAAGTCACTCTGACTTTTTTGGGTTATCCTAGGTTCTCTACACATATGTTATGTATGATAATCTATGTAACTGTATTTGTGTATACCTGAATAAACTTACTTACATACATATGAAAGGAATAATTTTCTACAGTTACCCCCAGTAACACATTTTCTCTTATGTCAGATTAGAGAAAATGTTATTCTTGCCATCACTTGTACAAGTTATCTGGCTACCACATCTCATATTTATGTTTATTTATTCTTTTGTGGAGTGTATTTATCATCTTTTTATGTTATGTATCGTGTTTATTATATAATTTTGAAAAAAATATCATGGATGGATTAATGAAAATGTGTATATTAATGTAATATACGACATTTAATGAGACTCGGTGATTATTATTACAGTGGACCCCCGCATAACGATGGCATCGCATAGCGATTTTTCCGCATAATGATTACTTTTATCGCAAAATTTTTGCCGCGCATACCGATTAAAAACCCGCATACCGATTTTCGTCCGAGACGCGTCCAATGTGCCCTCAGCCAGCCTCACATGTGCCGCTCCGTCCCATTGTTTACCAGCCAGCCTCCGCGGTAACATCCAAGCATACACTCGGAATATTTCGTATTATTACAGTATTTTCGGTGCTGCTTCTGGAAAATAAGTGACCATGGGCCCCAAGAAAGCTTCTAGTGCCAACCCTACACCTCAAAGGGTAAGAATTACTATAGAGATGAAGAAAGAGATAATTGATAAGTATGAAAGTGGAGTGCGTATAGCCGACCTAGTCAAGCTGTTCAAGAAACCCCAATCAACCATCGCTACTATTGTGGGCACCAGAAAGACAATCAAGGAAGCTGTTCTTGCCAAAGGTTCAACTGTGTTTTCGAAACAAAGATCGCAATTGATGGAAGATGTTGAGAGACTCTTATTGGTGTGGATAAATGAAAAACAGATAGCAGGAGATAGCGTCTCTCAAGCGATCATATGTGAAAAGGCTAGGAAGTTGCATGAGGATTTAATTAAAAAAATGCCTGCAACTAGTGATGATGTGAGTGAATTTAAGGCCAGCAAAGGTTGGTTTGAGAGATTTAAGAAGCGTAGTGGCATCCATAGTGTGATAAGGCATGGTGAGGCTGCCAGTTCGGACCACAAAGCGGCTGAAAAATATGTGCAGGAATTCAAGGAGTACATAGAAACTGAAGGACTGAAACCTGAACAAGTGTTTAATTGTGATGAAACAGGCCTGTTCTGGAAGAAAATGCCAAGCAGGACCTACATTACTCAGGAGGAAAAGGCACTCCCAGGACATAAGCCTATGAAAGACAGGCTTACTTTGTTGATGTGTGCCAATGCTACTGGTGATTGCAAAGTGAAGCCTTTATTAGTGTATCACTCTGAAACTCCCAGAGCGTTCAGGCAAAAGAATGTCCTCAAGGATAATTTGTGTGTGCTGTGGAGGGCAAACAGTAAGGCATGGGTCACTAGGGAATTTTTCTATAACTGGTTACACCATGCATTTGCCCCCAATGTGAAAAATTACCTAACTGAAAAGAAATTAGAACTTAAGTGCCTCCTGGTGTTAGACAATGCCCCTGGTCATCCTACAGACGTGGCAGAGCGACTTTATGGGGACATGAGCTTCATTAAGGTGAAGTTTTTGCCTCCTAATACCACTCCTCTCCTGCAGCCCATGGACCAGCAGGTTATTTCCAACTTCAAGAAACTGTACACAAAAGCTCTGTTTGAAAGGTGCTTTGTAATGACCTCAGAAACTCAACTGACTCTAAGAGAGTTTTGGAGAGATCACTTTAATATCCTCAATTGTGTAAACCTTATAGGTAAGGCTTGGGAGGAAGTGACAAAGAGGACCTTGAACTCTGCTTGGAAGAAACTGTGGCCAGAATGTGTAGACAAAAGGGATTTTGAAGGGTTTGAGGCTAACCCTGAGAATCCTGTGCCAGTTGAGGAATCCATTGTGGCATTGGGAAAGTCCTTGGGGTTGGAGGTTAGTGGGGAGGATGTGGAAGAGTTGGTGGAGGAGGACAATGAAGAACTAACCACTGATGAGCTGATAGATCAACTTCAAGAGCAAGAGGCCAGACCTGAGGAAACTGGTTCAGAGGAGGGGAGAGAGAAATTGAAGAAGTTGCCTACTACAAAGATAAAGGAAATCTGTGCTAAGTGGCTTGAAGTGCAAACCTTCATGGATGAAAATCACCCTCACACAGCTATTGCAAGCCGTGCTGGTGATTATTACACTGACAATGTTGTGAAACACTTTAGGCAAGTCATAAAGGAACGAGAGGTACAGGCCACTATGGACAGATATCTTGTGCGAAAGAAGTCCAGTGACTCTGAAGCTGGCCCTAGTGGCATTAAAAGAAGAAGGGAAGTAACCCCAGAAAAGGACTTACTACCTCAAGTCCTAATGGAAGGGGATTCCCCTTCTAAACACTAACACACTCTCTCCCCTCCTCCCATCCCATCAATCATCACCAGATCTTCAATAAAAGTAAGTGTCATTTAATTGTGCATGCCTTTTTCAGTTTGTGTGTATTAAAATTAACATTTCATGTGGTAAAAAAAATTTTTTTTCATACTTTTGGGCGTCTTGCACGGATTAATTTTATTTCCATTATTTCTTATGGGGAAAATTCATTCGCATAACGATTATTTCGCATAACGATGAGCCCTCTTGCACGGATTAAAATCGTTAACCGGGGGTCCACTGTATTATTATCATTATTTCTAATATGGCGTCACTTGTGCAAGTCGTCTGCTACCACATCTCACATTTATGTTTATTTATTCTACTGTGGGGTGTATTTATCTTATTTATATGCTATGCATCGTGTTTATTATATAATTTTGAAAAAATATCATAGATGGATTAATGAAAATGTGTATATTAACGTAATATATGACATTAAATGAGACTCGATGATTATTATTATCATTACTAATATGACATCTGGAGACATAAGAGACTCTTACTGATTTTAATGTGTACCTGCATGCCAGCACAGTGTGTAAGTTTATTTAGGTACAGGTTGTGGAAATTTATTTGGTCCCTAAAGTTCCACAGGACAGATCCAGCATGGCCGTACGGGACGGCTGAGCTGGATGGCCCTTATACCCCACCCAAACATGAAAGCATTCTCTCTAGTTGGCGATGGATTGTTGGTAGGCATGTATTTAATTTATAGATTTACTCTTCAAGGAAGGAGTAGGTAGTTTTACTGGTAGTACACTAATATTAGGATTATTGAGGCAACTGTAGATAATGTAGACCTAAGACCTTAACATAGGTAGTAATAGGCCGATAATGTAGGCAAACACTAGGATAAGTTAGCTAGGGAGAACTGGCAGCCCTAGTTTGAACGAAGAGACGAGGGTCTGGAAGAGGGACCAGCTCGTTCTTCTTAAGACAGACACCAACTGGACAAGATGTGCCGTGATCAGCAGACGGCACCCCCCACGTGTCTTCACATCTGAGACCTGGGGAAATCTGGTAGAGGCACCTCGATGTACCGTAGATGACCTCCTCCGTCAGGCCCATACAGTAAGACAAGACCTCCACTTTTATCTCGTAGATTTCTGGCCAGTGTCTGGGGAGATTGTGAGTGAGTTTGAACTGTGGGCCCGGTGTGCAACAGGCAGTGCATGCCCAGTAAGTACCAGTGTCTCAGAGCAGTCTGGAAGCTAGTGTCCGTGTCTGCATAGTTATACTAGGGGATACATACCCTCTTGGATATAGGAATTTCTGAGGTGCAGGCAGGACACTAATAACGATTGAATATTGCAGGAATTAAGGCTCCCGGTTGCACGTGGTTTCTGAGGGGGAAGTCCAAAGGGGCTAAGGCTAAGCTTAGGGAAGTGAAGATCAGGATATATGCTGCAACACCAAGTAAGTTAGTCCTTTATACGTGCATGCAGGCGAGTTTCTTGCAACATCAATCATTTGTGAAAATCTGTCCTATAAGCCACTTGTGAGGCTGAGGTACCCACCTCAGAGCTCGGTGTCAACAGAGCTTGCCAGGGTAGGTGACTCACTTGGAGGCAGTCCACACAAATTTTCACACAGGTATACATAAGTATAATTATCAGAGTATATATAAAATATGAAATAACTTTTAAAAACACTTGAAATTTTGGAGTTTCCAGATAAAATGGAGAGACTTAGTGCTTATTGAGCTCACAGAGAATGTAAACAAACAGGGTGGGGCGCGGTGACCGTATTAGAAAGTCAGGTGGGGGGAGCCATATATCGAGTTTTGGTCATAATTTGAAATGACCATATTAGCGGAACGCCGTAAGGTGAAATGCCGTAAAGCGGGGCCCTACTGTATGGCTGAAATACGGGGTACCACTTTACCAACCTCCTATCCTTTCCTGGGTACTTATATCAGAGAAAATATAGTGTAGGATAGTGCTAAGTGCTAATTGTTATATACATTCATAATGCACCATAAAACTGACAAAGTTATTTTCTCAATTTTTTTTTTCTGCGCCCTCGTTTTCGTCGATTATTTCGGAAGTAAGTTATTCATAAATTACAGTAATTATGAATGTGATGAACTTGCATTAGCAATGTTTTATCAGCAGGTAGTGTACAAACAGCTTCTCGCAGTGCCAGAACCCAGCTAGGGCTTGCCATATATGAGTTTTGGTAATTTTTTTTCTCAGTTACTTGGGCAATGTATGATGGAAAGATGCTTTTTAACATACACCAAAAATTAAAGAAATTGAACAATATATAACGGAGTTCATTTCTCATCCTTGAAAGTCTAAAAAAAAAAAAAAAAAAAAAAAAAAATTACAATGAACGGTTCATAGGGATCCAGAATGGGCTCATTCAGTATTAGTTTTCTCTGTTGTTCAAGGTTTTCTCAGTGTTACTTAAGATTTTATATTTAGTTTACTATTACACTGTATATTCTGTGGTATAATTAACTATTTTTGTGCTTAAATATCTTAAAAAAAAATATTTACATACAGTTCGTAGGGGTCTGGAATGGATTAATCATATTTACATACAGTCCAATGAGGATATTAGGTTCGGGTCACGACCAAATCGGGCCCCAACCAGAGTTTTGGAATGAATTATGGTCGTGACCAGAGGTTCCACTGTATATCGTGTAGCTATATAGCAAATTTTGAGACTGTGCTTGTTGTTTACCTGGAGTTTACCTGGAGAGAGTTTCGGGGGTCAACGCCCCCGCGGCCCGGTCTGTGACCAGGCCTCCTGGTGGATCAGCGCCTGATCAACCAGGCTGTTGCTGCTGGCTGCACGCAAACCAACGTACGAGCCACAGCCCGGCTGATCAGGAACTGCCTTTAGGTGCTTGTCCAGTGCCAGCTTGAAGACTGCCAGGGGTCTGTTTGTAATCCCCCTTATGTGTGCTGGGAGGCAGTTGAACAGTCTCGGTCCCCTGACACTTATTGTATGGTCTCTTAACGTGCTAGTGACACCCCTGCTTTTCATTGGGGGGATGGTGCATCGTCTGCCAAGTCTTTTGCTTTCGTAGTGAGTGATTTTCGTGTGCAAGTTCGGTACTAGTCCCTCTAGGATTTTCCAGGTGTATATAATCATGTATCTCTCCCTCCTGCGTTCCAGGGAATACAGGTTTAGAAACCTCAAGCGCTCCCAGTAATTGAGGTGTTTTATCTCCGTTATGCGCGCCGTGAAAGTTCTCTGTACATTTTCTAGGTCGGCAATTTCACCTGCCTTGAAAGGTGCTGTTAGAGTGCAGCAATATTCCAGCCTAGATAGAACAAGTGACCTGAAGAGTGTCATCATGGGCTTGGCCTCCCTAGTTTTGAAGGTTCTCATTATCCATCCTGTCATTTTTCTAGCAGATGCGATTGATACAATGTTATGGTCCTTGAAGGTGAGATCCTCCGACATAATCACTCCCAGGTCTTTGACGTTGGTGTTTCGCTCTATTTTGTGGCCAGAATTTGTTTTGTACTCTGATGAAGATTTAATTTCCTCATGTTTACCATATCTGAGTAATTGAAATTTCTCATCGTTGAACTTCATATTGTTTTCTGCAGCCCACTGAAAGATTTGGTTGATGTCCGCCTGGAGCCTTGCAGTGTCTGCAATGGAAGACACTGTCATGCAGATTCGGGTGTCATCTGCAAAGGAAGACACGGTGCTGTGGCTGACATCCTTGTCTATGTCGGATATGAGGATGAGGAACAAGATGGGAGCTAGTACTGTGCCTTGTGGAACAGAGCTTTTCACCGTAGCTGCCTCGGACTTTACTCTGTTGACGACTACTCTCTGTGTTCTGTTAGTGAGGAAATTATAGATCCATCGACCAACTTTTCCTGTTATTCCTTTAGCGCGCATTTTGTGCGCTATTACGCCATGGTCACACTTGTCGAAGGCTTTTGCAAAGTCTGTATATATTACATCTGCATTCTTTTTGTCTTCTAGTGCATTTAGGACCTTGTCGTAGTGATCCAGTAGTTGAGACAGACAGGAGCGACCTGTTCTAAACCCATGTTGCCCTGGGTTGTGTAACTGATGGGTTTCTAGATGGGTGGTGATCTTGCTTCTTAGGACCCTTTCAAAGATTTTTATGATATGGGATGTTAGTGCTATTGGTCTGTAGTTCTTTGCTGTTGCTTTACTGCCCCCTTTGTGGAGTGGGGCTATGTCTGTTGTTTTTAGTAACTGAGGGACGACCCCCGTGTCCATGCTCCCTCTCCATAGGATGGAAAAGGCTCGTGATAGGGGCTTCTTGCAGTTCTTGATGAACACAGAGTTCCATGAGTCTGGCCCTGGGGCAGAGTGCATGGGCATGTCATTTATCGCCTGTTCGAAGTCATTTGGCGTCAGGATAACATCGGATAGGCTTGTGTTAATCAAATTTTGTGGCTCTCTCATAAAAAATTCATTTTGATCTTCGACTCTCAGTCTGGTTAGCGGCTTGCTAAAAACTAAGTCATATTGGGACTTGAGTAGCTCACTCATTTCCTTGCTGTCATCTGTGTAGGACCCATCTTGTTTAAGTAGGGGCCCAATACTGGACGTTGTTCTCGATTTTGATTTGGCATAGGAGAAGAAATACTTTGGGTTTCTTTCGATTTCATTTATGGCTTTTAGTTCTTCCCGCGATTCCTGACTCCTAAAGGATTCTTTTAGCTTAAGTTCGATGCTTGCTATTTCTCTGACCAGTGTCTCCCTGCGCATTTCTGATATATTGACCTGTTGTGGCAAAATTTACAAAAGTAAACTGGCAGTGTATATACTGTACAGCAGTTAATAGCAAACCAAATTAAGTGGCACCCTTGTTTTCGACCTTAATCCATTCCAGAAGGTCAGTCAAAATCCAAAATGGATGAAAACCAAAGTAATATTTCCCATAAGGAATAATGTAAATCCAATTAATCCATTCCAGACACCCAAAAATATTAACAAAAAATACATTTTATAGAGAATAACTATAATTTTACATATTGAAAGCAATGAGAAATAAATATAAAGCACTAATTTTAATGGATAAATGAATATTTAAATCACTATTACATAACTTTACTGAAGACTCTTGTTGGCGTATGGAAGAAGGCGAGGAGGGGAGAGAGAGGAGAGGTTATTGTTTGGAAGGGGAATCCCCCTCCATAAGGACTTCAGGTATCAAAGCCCTATCTGGGGTTACTTCCCTTCTTTGTCTTTTACTGGCACTAGGACCAGCTTGAGCCACTGCATCCCTGTCACATAAAAAATCTGTCCAGAGATGCCTGTTTCTGGCATCTCTTTAAAATTTGCCTAAACTGTGACAGGACATTGTTGCTGAGCATGTTGCAGAAATGGCTTGCAACAGTTTTGTTAGGGGTGATAATTCTCCACAAAAATTTGCAACTCACTCCACTTTACACACATGCCTTAATCACTGAAGAAGGCACATTCTCACCAGGATGGAACTGATTGTTGATTTGGACTTCCCATACATCCTGGCAAGCTCAGCCACATGTATGCCACTTCTGTATTTTGATACAAGCTATTACTTGAATTTGAATTCTACTGTGTTTCTCACCTTCTTTACCAAAGGGCTGGCACGATCTTTCTTTGGCCCCATGGTGGCTTATTTCACAGTTGCACTCAATAAACAAGCACCAAAAACAATGGATGAATGCGCGAAGTATTGCTCACTCGACAAGTGACAGAGGCAGACTGACTCAGGCAACAGCCTTCCAGGCTGGTGGAGGCATCTGATATGGATGATTTCTGAGTCGATGTACGAAACCTGGAGTAAAAATTCACTGAAAAAAGTGGTCGAAATCTGAACTGTATGATATTCAGACCAGAAAAAAGCTGGAGTTTTACTGTATATGTATAATTTTTCAAAACCATCACTATATTCATCCACTCCATCTCCTGGCCACCAAGGATGTTTTAATATTACACCATACCTTATTTACAGTAGTAAAATATGCCAAATATTAATATCCAGTTTGGTCTTGATCCTGACATTACCTGATAAGACAGATTTTTCTGTACTGGTATATAAAAGGCTCTAGTTATATAAAATGACTGATATCCAATATGATGGATGAAGGTACTTTTTCACTGCCCATGAAAGCAGGGAAACAGGGTAGACATTACAATGACATTCAATAGGTAGTTTCAATCTAGATACAGTTCTTTATTCTTTGATTACTAATATATTTACCAGAATTTTTATTCTTGCCAGGAATTGGAGACATACTAGACTTGCTTATTAGAACATAAGTTAATTCCTGAAAAATATAAGACGTGTGGAAAAACTGTGATTTTCTAAACATAAACTAATACTGTTATATGTTTAGTAAATTTTATGCATTTCACAATCTTTTTCTAGTTCTACAAAGCACAAGAGAAGGATGGGGTGCAAGAGCCATGCAAGATGAGATATTAGCTATGCAAACAATAGCTATTACACTGCAAACAAGCCATGCAAAGCAACATTATATATATATAGTAATTATATATATGTATATAGCATCTCATCAGATATGTACACAATATGTAAAGTTATGTAAGCATCTTCAGTTACATCAAAGATTAACTGTCAGTGAACTATGCCTAACCGTGCCTAAGTACTTGTAATTAATCTGAGTGGTGGGAACTAAACTTCCCACACTGTACTTTAGCAGCAATTCTGAATGGCATACAGGTTACTGTGGAAAGCCATGAACATAATTTGAGTGGTCTGCATTAACTATTAGTTTTCAGTAGATAAAAACAATTATATTGTGCTTCTTCTTCTCATGTACTTGCACTGAAACTAAATACATGTACTAAAACACTCAAATTAGAGTCAAGCCAGTAAATTTATAAGAATCTCTTTTTGTTTTCAGTTGCTGTAATGTATTTGATGCAGTTTAAATATATCTTTACAACAGAAGAGAAATATGCACTCACAAATTGTACCTTTCATTAACCCATTTATGTACACGTGGTATATTTATTTTGGATCAATCAAAACTAATTTACATATTTAAAAAAAATCTGACGATTAATTTATCTGTTTGGGAAAACAATCACCTAATTAAATATATGAAGATTTTAAAAAAATCTGTATGAAATGTTTATCTGTCAGGCAAAAGTTTTGCCGAAGCTGCATTTCTCATGGCAGGGAATGTGTGAATAGCAATGACAAGCTTTCATACATAGAGGAAATTATGTTTTACTTAATTTAAAGCACTGTGATTATGGTCATCCTCAGTACACTGATAAAATCAAAAACAAGTTATGTTCATCATTGAAGGCCTGGAGCCTTGTTCTAAAAAAAAATTAACTGGGATTTAGTTATATTTGTTCATTGGAATCAGAAAAAGAACCACACATATTGTATGTAAAAGTAAGAGGAGGAATATATCAGTGACTCAAGGATTTCAGTTTGACACATACTATATTACATGAAACTGTTGATTTCATTGTGATATTTCTCTTTGATGAGATTATGGAGTTTAAATAAATTTAATTACACAGGTAATGTTCATGGTAAGTATATAGAAGTGAAGGCATGATATTAGTTTTAATAGCCTGAAAAATTGCCAAAGATTTTAAGACAATGAAATGAAGAAAATATCAGGAACATGAAAATCTGGAAAATGTGTTTACCTTCACTTATGTATACTAAAGGAACACTGGTCTGTAATAGTAATAATGCTATTAGATAAGTGCAGAAATTAGGTTTGATTTCTCTAAAAAATATATACTGTATAAAATTTTAAAAGGCAAATAAAGTAAGAATCTGACTGAATTAGAGATTGTAATGAAAGGAAGACTGTGTGAATGTAAATTTATTAATGCATGGGAGTGGATGTACCAGCAGATGGATAAATGAAGAAAAGTTTGTCAAAGGATGCAAAAATGGAAATCTGCATAGTGGTCTCAATACTTAAATGTGAATGTGAAACATGATATTTCAATATTGTAGTAAAGGTAATAATGGAAGAAATGAAAATAAGTGCAATGGTTATGCACAAAATAAGGGATAAAAAAATTTAGAAAATAGTATATACAGTGTTATGAAACGTACAATTCAGTGTGTGAAAGAAGGGCTGGAGAGATGGATTGGCCATGTAGAAAGACTGGAAAAAGTGATAAGTACAATCTAAAAACTTGTACATCATTTGTGTATCTTTAATGTGGAAACATTTTGCCAATGAGTGGCTTCCTCAGTCCAATACAAAGAAGAATGGTTGAAGATCAGAAGGAGTCTGAGATAATCAGTGACTGAGGAAGCCAGTGGTTGGCAAAAATGTTTCCACAATAAATAAGTCATCATCCTGTCAGTTCTCTGAACCTTTTATCTAGTTTAAAGGTGTATGGGTCATCTGAGGAAGGATTATTACAAGGAGAGTATAAAGTGTTACTGTACTATTATTATTATTATTGGAAAGACTAAATTTACAGTGGTCATACAGTGCCTGGGAAATGACAGGTAATGTTTGATCCAAGGAATAGGAGGGGTAGCTCCAGTTTCTTGTATGATAGGGGTATTGATATGGTAGGCAGGGGGGGCTGCAACACCCAGCATGGTGGATCAAAGTAGAAGCACATGGTCCAACTAGATGTGCTGCTGCAAAGTGAGCTTGCCCTTGCTGCAAGCATGAAAAACATGCTGATATTAACATCTCATTTTTTTTCCAAAACACACTACTGGTAGACTGTTTTTTCAAATATAATATGCCTATTTATGGTTGCCTATAAATAAATAGTTTGTAGGTTTATGTAATTTTATTACAAATAAAAAAGAAAATTGGGTAAATATGAGTGTTCTGAAATTGACACTGGGTAATGTTAAAAATAATAAAAATAAAAATAAAATTTTGTTTATGTATGAGAAAATTAATGGTATAAAATGATAATGGATTCCCATCATGGGATTCAAGGAAGTCAGCAAAACAGACTTGAGTTTGGGAGGTTGAAACGTACAGTGCCTTATCTCAGTGTGGAATGTCTCAGTTTTAAAGTTTAAGAAAGCAATGCTCCCTTATTGAGAAACCGAGTCAATTTATATGATTTGCAGATAATAGTAACTGTTAAATAAGTCTGTACACCTTAATCAAACTTGAACCACAGGGCTAAATCTCTTAAAATTCAGCAGTAAGTAGAAGGTTTTAAACTTTATCTGCTCTCTTACATGTTTATCATGCCATATTTCCCCCCAAAAAAAAAAATTATGGTGTTAGTATTGAAATTGCAAGTGTATAACAAAAAGACTAAAGAGTATGGTATGTTCAATCCAGTGAAGGTGATAAATGTGAATAAAGAAACCTTTTAAGAACTGTAAGAAGTATAGGCAAGAGCATAAGAACCATGCTCACCAAGAGTAGTGGGTTGAGCAGGCAAGCATGCAGGTGGCAATATTTGGGTAATTGCATACAATGAGTTATATGTTCCTGCTTAGGCTATAATAAATTTTTTGATTTGGTTATAATACATCCTTAGATTACTTGCATATTTAACAATAAGGGAGTGCAGTACATGAAAAAAGCACACTGTAAAAACATAATGTACAAGTCCTATATTCAGTGAATCTCACTTTGTAACTCTATATTATTTGTTTAATATAATCCTTTGTATACAATTTTGATCTTCTAATACTCTTACTAATAAAAAATTCTTTCAGGGTTATAAACACATTTCTAAAATAATAAAAAAGTGTATGACTTATGTGGGAAATATTTGTGTTTAAAAATCATGGAAGCAGCTAGTATGTTAAGCTAATTTTTTTTTCTTTGAGCTTCACATCAGTTCATCATTTACTAACAATGGCTTTCCTTATACCTATAATGCCATTACAAGAATCCTCAGTACACAATACAATTTATAGACAATTAAATTATTAATATAGTACCTCAGTTACTGCTTCATTATAAAGTATGTACAGTATAAAGCTTTACTAACATCTTCACCAGTTTTAATCTAGAAGTGCTTGATATGGAGAGTATGGAAGAAATGGCCAGCACATTCAGTATTTCTCTACTAATTACATTCTAATAGTTGTCTCTTACAATATATGAATATAAAAATCTTGTACTTAGTATAATTGTGTTTATATGCAATTAACTATTTGAGATTGTGTGGGTTAAATTATGAGTGAATTCACCTGATGGTCACTGAATCTACTGGACTCGAAGGTGACAGTGATCATGGTCTCTGTTTCTTACATTAAAGAATGAAAAAATTGATCAGTCCAAAGTGAGAAACCACTCAAAGAGAAATATGAAACATGCCTGAGATATTTGTAAACAGTATTTTGGTCTCAGCAACCCACTTCAGTGGGTCTCTAAGACCAAAATATACAGGTCTCTCTTATTTGTGTTTAATATTTCTAAGTGGTTTGTTTCCTCACTTTCCACTCACTCTGACTGCAAATTTTAGTAGTGTGTTCAAAATTATCTATGGAAAAACTTAGCAAATAAAAATGCAATTATCCAAGGAAGAAACGTCTTACCTCACGAGTGCTTCTGTCGACGATTTCATCTGTAGTGAGGCGGCGTTTTACAAGATGAAGCTTGAGCAACTTTCCCAGCTT
This sequence comes from Cherax quadricarinatus, assembly GCF_038502225.1. NCBI lineage: Eukaryota > Metazoa > Arthropoda > Malacostraca > Decapoda > Parastacidae > Cherax > Cherax quadricarinatus. The sequence goes on along the minus strand of NC_091295.1, from coordinate 58,202,337 downwards.
ATCTTTGTTAGCTATCACCTACATTAAATTTATTAGAAATATCAACATCAATTTCAAAATAAAGGAAAGCAGATAAAAGCATAAGTAATTTAAAAAAGTTTTCAAAGTACATATAATGAAGTACTGATGGGGAGGAGGATTATAAAAAAATGCTGGATAATGCACTGATTATCTAGCAATGACAAGAGAGAGAGATTCTCATAAATGCTGAATAATTCATTGATGGGGAAGGAAATTCTCATAACTGCTGGATAATGGATTATTTGGCACTGATGAGGAGGGGAAACTCATAAAGGCTCGATAATGCATGGATTACTCAGCATTGATGAGGAAGGGGATTTTCATAAATGTTGGATAATATATTATACAGCACTGATGAGGAGAGGATTCTCATATATGCTGGATAATATATTATTTGGCACTGTTGGGGGAGGGGGATTTTCATAAATGCTAGAAAATGCATAATTTTTTTATGGTTTCTATTTCTTGCACATTCCTTTTCACCATTATCTGTTCAAGAAATCTATACATCAGGGAAGAGAAAGAGGAGGGGAAGGGTATAGAGGGAGGAGAGGAAGAGGAGGGAAGGGGGGATATTAAGAAAGGGAGGCATGTAAAGGAAGGCAAGAGAGGTATAGAGAAAGGAAGAAAGAGAGAGAGGGGAAGGAAGGGAGGGAGGAAGAGAGGGAAAGAGTGAAAGGGAGAGGGACTGGTACAGAGGGAGAGGGTGATGCACAAAGCTGCAAGAGAATGCAAAGATACAGCACAAGAAATAAAAACTATCTGACATTCCACATTTTTGACTCAGCCTAAGTTGAAACCTCACACACATAAAAGGCCTAAATATATAGCACTCACTCCCAGAAGCTTCTAAAAATTTCCCTGTCTACCATCTTCACAAATAAAAAGTAAAGAAAAAATGATTTACATCATGACTGGTTTTGTCTTAGTTATATCCTACCCCTCTCTTTCCCTAAATTTAACTGCCAGTATTGTTTTGTCACTTTCTTCTTCCTTGTACTAATATTACTGTTGTATAAAGACAAAGTTTTACTGCTTAGGGTAATCATTATATTAATAATCTTGTCAGGCAAAAAAAGTTATGTCAACTCTAGCATTCATTTAATTAAATCTTAACTTATCAGTTGTGTGATTCTAAGTTAGCTCTAAGTTCATTGTAATTTTAAGTTAGCCTTATGTTAGTCATAATTTACCCAAAATAGGCTGCAAAACTAGGGAGCTTTTCCTTGTGTGTTAACCATAAAATATTGCAGTGCAGTGTATCTTTAGGGAAATAATAAATTTTTTTAGTGATGATAAAATGTATTAAAAATTTTATTGGTTATGGATAAAATATATTACAAACCTGATTAAGACGTTCACTGTTGACCATATTAAATGCTTCATTGGAAGGAGCAAATAGTGTGAGGTCCGGTTCCACAACAAGCTGATGAGTCATGTCTTGGTAGTGTTCACGAATAAGTGTGTAGAACTTACTCAGCTGTCCTCTCGTTTCCTAGTGAAAGGTACACTCGATTATATTTGCGTACAATCATATGCTGTTGAGAAATCAATTTCTGTTTAAAATCAATGGATTTAACCCACTTATAGATTTGTTTATGCTAAGCCCTGTAACAATGCAGGCATTATGTTCCTGAGAATTGGTGTGTAACAAAATCTTATTTTAAATGAGTACAGGTCCTCTATCACAAATCCGGCATCATTGGGACCTGTAGTGTGCTGGATTACTGAGTTTGCCAGATTACAGAGTGGTTAGGTTAGAATACAC